>NC_136878.1:308345-335845 GCF_949152265.1 Phoxinus phoxinus | reverse complement strand
AATAAGTATTAGAAATGTTGTCATGGCAAATGATCGAAAAAAGTTTAAATATTAAAATTACTGACAATTAAAAATAAAATTATTTATAAATATAAAAAAAACGAATTGACAAAAGCTCATAAAATAACCAAAAATGTAACTAAAATTAACAATATGAATATAAAAGCCAATTCAAAAGATAGCTGATAGTAATGAACTAAAATAACTGATTGAAATGTGAGATGTTGGAGCTGTATGTGCGTGACCTTTGACCTAAGAAATTCTGCAGGTAATGCATTGTGGGAAATTAAGTGTTGTTCAATGCCACAAAAACTGCCGAACCGAGCTGTCATTCAAAGTTTGTATTTTTTTTTTTTTTTTTTTAATCACTTATTGGAGTTACAATGTGATTATTTAAAAAAAATTCGATTTCAGTTCATTTTTACTTCCTTAATTCAAATTCCTGTTAATACCTCCAATTGTAATTCGAAAGCCATTGTTTTAGTGATGTGTGTGTGTGTGTGTGTGTGTGTGTGTGTGTGTGTGTGTGTGTGTGTGTGTGCGCTGCTGATTCCTGCCGTTACCCAGCATTCACTCCTGCATGAGATGCGACGAATCTGGTTTGTGTCAGGATTGTGTGTGTGTGTGTGTGTGTGTGTGTGTGTGTGTCACTAATGAGTGAGTATATGTGTGTGTCAGTAATGAGTGTTTAATGCGCTCCAGTGGACGCTTGTAAATGTCAGTGATCAGGGAGTGTGACGGGACCTGACATCACGATCCCTGCGCTCGTCTTCAGTGTGTGTGTGTGTGTGTGTGTCCTGCGGTTACAGGCCTTGGCCAAGATGCACTCACTCCAATCAGAAGTGACGTCTCCAGCATGTTTGCTCGTGTGTGTGTGTCTGTGTCTGTGTCTGTGTGTGTGAGAGAGAGAGAGAGAGCGAGAGAGAGAGAGAGAGAGAGAGAGAGAGAGAGAGTAAGTGAGGGTGTGTGTGTAAGTCAAGTCACCTTTATTTCTAAAGCGCTTTATATAAAACAGATTGAAAGCAGCTTTACATAGATAACAGGAAAATCATCCGGCTGACTACATCATGCGTTGTGGTCGTGTCTAGGCACAGGTCCTCCATCTGATCTGGATACGGCCCGGATCCGGCTGACTACATCATGTGTTGTGGTCGTGTCTTGGCACAGGTCCTCCATCTGATCTGGATACGGCCCGGATCCGGCTGACTACATCATGTGTTGTGGTCGTGTCTTGGTGCAGGTCCTCCATCTGATCTGGATACGGCCCGGATCCGGCTGACTACATCATGTGTTGTGGTCGTGTCTAGGCGCAGGTCCTCCATCTGATCTGGATACGGCCCGGATCCGGCTGACTACATCATGTGTTGTGGTCGTGTCTTGGCACAGGTCCTCCATCTGATCTGGATACGGCCCGGATCCGGCTGACTACATCATGTGTCGTGGTCGTGTCTAGGCGCAGGTCCTCCATCTGATCTGGATACGGCCCGGATCAGGCTGACTACATCATGTGTTGTGGTCGTGTCTAGGTGCAGGTCCTCCATCTGATCTGGAAACGGCCCGGATCCGGCTGACTACATCATGTGTTGTGGTCGTGTCTTGGCACAGGTCCTCCATCTGATCTGGATACGGCCCGGATCCGGCTGACTACATCATGTGTTGTGGTCGTGTCTTGGTGCAGGTCCTCCATCTGATCTGGATACGGCCCGGATCCGGCTGACTACATCATGTGTTGTGGTCGTGTCTAGGCGCAGGTCCTCCATCTGATCTGGATACGGCCCGGATCCGGCTGACTACATCATGTGTCGTGGTCGTGTCTAGGCGCAGGTCCTCCATCTGATCTGGATACGGCCCGGATCAGGCTGACTACATCATGTGTTGTGGTCGTGTCTGGGCGCAGGTCCTCCATCTGATCTGGATACGGTCTGGATCCGGCTGACTACATCATGAGTTGTGGTCGTGTCTGGGCGCAGGTCCTCCATCTGATCTGGATACCGCCCGGATCCGGCTGACTACATTATGTGTTGTGGTCGTGTCTAGGCGCAGGTCCTCCATCTGATCTGGAAACGGCCTGGATCCGGCTGACTACATCATGAGTTGTGGTCGTTTCTAGACGCAGGTCCTCCATCTGATCTGGAAACGGCCCGGATCCGGCTGGCTACATCATGTGTTGTGGTCGTGTCTAGGCACAGGTCCTCCATCTGATCTGGATACGGCCCGGATCCGGCTGACTACATCATGTGTTGTGGTCGTGTCTAGGCGCAGGTCCTCCATCTGATCTGGATACGGCCCGGATACGGCTGACTACATCATGTGTTGTGGTCGTGTCTAGGTGCAGGTCCTCCATCTGATCTGGATACGGCTGACTACATCATGGGTTGTGGTCGTGTCTAGGCGCAGGTCCTCCATCTGATCTGGATACGGCTGACTACATCATGGGTTGTGGTCGTGTCTAGGCGCAGGTCCTCCATCTGATCTGGATACGGCTGACTACATCATGGGTTGTGGTCGTGTCTAGGCGCAGGTCCTCCATCTGATCTGGATACGGCCCGGATCCGGCTGACTACATCATGTGTTGTGGTCGTGTCTAGGCGCAGGTCCTCCATCTGATCTGGATACGGCCCGGATCCGGCTGACTACATCATGTGTTGTGGTCGTGTCTAGGTGCAGGTCCTCCATCTGATCTGGATACGGCCCGGATCCGGCTGACTACATCATGTGTTGTGGTCGTGTCTAGGCGCAGGTCCTCCATCTGATCTGGATCCGGCTGACTACATCATGTGTTGTGGTCGTGTCTAGGCGCAGGTCCTCCATCTGATCTGGATACGGCCCGGATCCGGCTGACTACATCATGTGTTGTGGTCGTGTCTAGGTGCAGGTCCTCCATCTGATCTGGATACGGCCCGGATCCGGCTGACTACATCATGTGTTGTGGTCGTGTCTAGGCGCAGGTCCTCCATCTGATCTGGATACGGCCCGGATCCGGCTGACTACATCATGTGTTGTGGTCGTGTCTAGGCGCAGGTCCTCCATCTGATCTGGATACGGCCCGGATCCGGCTGACTACATCATGTGTTGTGGTCGTGTCTAGGCGCAGGTCCTCCATCTGATCTGGATACGGCCCGGATCCGGCTGACTACATCATGTGTTGTGGTCGTGTCTAGGTGCAGGTCCTCCATCTGATCTGGATACGGCCCGGATCCGGCTGACTACATCATGTGTTGTGGTCGTGTCTTGGTGCAGGTCCTCCATCTGATCTGGATACGGCCCGGATCCGGCTGACTACATCATGTGTTGTGGTCGTGTCTAGGCGCAGGTCCTCCATCTGATCTGGATACGGCCCGGATCCGGCTGACTACATCATGTGTTGTGGTCGTGTCTAGGTGCAGGTCCTCCATCTGATCTGGATACGGCCCGGATCCGGCTGACTACATCATGTGTTGTGGTCGTGTCTAGGCGCAGGTCCTCCATCTGATCTGGATCCGGCTGACTACATCATGTGTTGTGGTCGTGTCTAGGCGCAGGTCCTCCATCTGATCTGGATACGGCCCGGATCCGGCTGACTACATCATGTGTTGTGGTCGTGTCTAGGTGCAGGTCCTCCATCTGATCTGGATACGGCCCGGATCCGGCTGACTACATCATGTGTTGTGGTCGTGTCTAGGCGCAGGTCCTCCATCTGATCTGGATACGGCCTGGATCCGGCTGACTACATCATGTGTTGTGGTCGTGTCTAGGCGCAGGTCCTCCATCTGATCTGGATCCGGCTGACTACATCATGTGTTGTGGTCGTGTCTAGGTGCAGGTCCTCCATCTGATCTGGATACGGCCCGGATCCGGCTGACTACATCACGTGTTGTGGTCGTGTCTTGGTGCAGGTCCTCCATCTGATCTGGATACGGCCCGGATCCGGCTGACTACATCATGTGTTGTGGTCGTGTCTAGGCGCAGGTCCTCCATCTGATCTATATACGGCCCGTATCCGGCTGACTACATCATGGGTTGTGGTCGTGTCTAGGTGCAGGTCCTCCATCTGATCTGGATACGGCCCGGATCCGGCTGACTACATCATGTGTTGTGGTCGTGTCTAGGTGCAGGTCCTCAATCTGATCTGGATACGGCCTGGATCCGGCTGACTACATCATGTGTTGTGGTCGTGTCTAGGCGCAGGTCCTCCATCTGATCTGGATACGGCCCGGATCCGGTTGACTACATCATGGGTTGTGGTCATGTCTAGGCGCAGGTCCTCCATCTGATCTGGATACGGCCCGGCTCCGGCTGACTACATCATGTGTTGTGGTCGTGTCTAGGCGCAGGTCCTCCATCTGATCTGGATACGGCCCGGCTCCGGCTGACTACATCATGTGTTGTGGTCGTGTCTAGGCGCAGGTCCTCCATCTGATCTGGATACGGCCCGGCTCCGGCTGACTACATCATGTGTTGTGGTCGTGTCTAGGTGCAGGTCCTCAATCTGATCTGGATACGGCCTGGATCCGGCTGACTACATCATGTGTTGTGGTCGTGTCTAGGCGCAGGTCCTCCATCTGATCTGGATACGGCCCGGATCCGGTTGACTACATCATGGGTTGTGGTCGTGTCTAGGCGCAGGTCCTCCATCTGATCTGGATACGGCCCGGCTCCGGCTGACTACATCATGTGTTGTGGTCGTGTCTAGGTGCAGGTCCTCCGTCTGATCTGGATACGGCCCGGATACGGCCCAGATCCGGCTTACTACATCATGTGTTGTGGTCGTGTCTAGGCGCAGGTCCTCCGTCTGATCTGGATACGGCCCGGATCCGGCTGACTACATCATGTGTTGTGGTCGTGTCTAGGCGCAGGTCCTCCATCTGATCTGGATACGGCCTGCATACGGCTGACTACATCATGTGCTGTGGTCGTGTCTAGGGCGCAGGTCCTCCATCTGATCTGGATACGGCCTGGATCCGGCTGACTACATCATGGGTTGTGGTCATGTCTAGGCGCAGGTCCTCCATCTGATCTGGATACGGCCCGGATCCGGCTGACTACATCATGGGTTGTGGTCGTGTCTAGGCGCAGGTCCTCCATCTGATCTGGATACGGCCTGGATACGGCTGACTACATCATGTGTTGTGGTCGTGTCTAGGTGCAGGTCCTCCATCTGATCTGGATACGGCCCGGATCCGGTTGACTACATCATGGGTTGTGGTCGTGTCTAGGCGCAGGTCCTCCATCTGATCTGGATACGGCCTGGATACGGCTGACTACATCATGAGTTGTGGTCGTGTCTAGACGCAGGTCCTCCATCTGATCTGGAAACGGCCTGGATACGGCTGACTACATCATGTGCTGTGGTCGTGTCTAGGCGCAGGTCCTCCATCTGATCTGGATACGGCCCGGATACAGCTGACTACATCATGTGTTGTGGTCGTGTCTAGGTGCAGGTCCTCCATCTGATCTGGATACGGCCGGATCCGGCTGACTACATCATGTGTTGTGGTCGTGTCTAGGTGCAGGTCCTCCATATTATCTGGATCCGGCCGGATCCGGCTGACTACATCATGTGTTGTGGTCGTGTCTAGGCACAGGTCCTCCATCTGATCTGGAAACGGCCTGGATCCGGCTGACTACATCATGTGTTGTGGTCGTGTCTAGGCGCAGGTCCTCCATCTGATCTGGAAACGGCCCGGATCCGGCTGACTACATCATGAGTTGTGGTCGTGTCTAGACGCAGGTCCTCCATCTGATCTGGAAACGGCCTGGATCCGGCTGACTACATCATGTGTTGTGGTCGTGTCTAGACGCAGGTCCTCCATCTGATCTGGAAACGGCCCGGATCCGGCTGACTACATCATGTGTTGTGGTCGTGTCTAGACGCAGGTCCTCCATCTGATCTGGAAACGGCCTGGATCCGGCTGACTACATCATGAGTTGTGGTCGTGTCTAGACGCAGGTCCTCCATCTGATCTGGATACGGCTGACTACATCATGTGTTGTGGTCGTGTCTAGGCGCAGGTCCAACATCTGATCTGGATACGGCCCGGATCCGGCTGACTACATCATGTGTTGTGGTCGTGTCTAGGCGCAGGTCCTCCATCTGATCTGGATACGGCCCGGATCCGGCTGACTACATCATGTGCTGTGGTCGTGTCTAGGTGCAGGTCCTCCATCTGATCTGGATACGGCCGGATCCGGCTGACTACATCATGTGTTGTGGTCGTGTCTAGGCGCAGGTCCTCCATCTGATCTGGATACGGCCCGGATACGGCTGACTACATCATGTGTTGTGGTCGTGTCTAGACGCAGGTCCTCCATCTGATCTGGAAACGGCCCGGATCCGGCTGACTACATCATGTGTTGTGGTCGTGTCTAGACGCAGGTCCTCCATCTGATCTGGAAACGGCCCAAATCCGGCTGACTACATCATGTGTTGTGGTCGTGTCTAGACGCAGGTCCTCCATCTGATCTGGAAACGGCCTGGATCCGGCTGACTACATCATGAGTTGTGGTCGTGTCTAGACGCAGTTCCTCCATCTGATCTGGATACGGCCTGATCTGGCTGACTACATCATGTGTTGTGGTCGTGTCTAGGCGCAGGTCCTCCATCTGATCTCGATACGGCCCGGATCCGGCTGACTACATCATGTGTTGTGGTCGTGTCTAGGCGCAGGTCCTCCATCTGATCTGGAAACGGCCCGGATCCGGCTGACTACATCATGTGTTGTGGTCGTGTCTAGGCGCAGGTCCTCCATCTGATTTGGAAACGGCCCGGATCCGGCTGACTACATCATGTGTTGTGGTCGTGTCTAGGTGCAGGTCCTCCATCTGATCTGGAAACGGCCCGGATCCGGCTGACTACATCATGTGTTGTGGTCGTGTCTAGGTGCAGGTCCTCCATCTGATCTGGAAACGGCCCGGATCCGGCTGACTACATCATGTGTTGTGGTCGTGTCTAGGTGCAGGTCCTCCATCTGATCTGGATACGGCCCGGATCCGGCTGACTACATCATGTGTTGTGGTCGTGTCTAGGTGCAGGTCCTCCATCTGATCTGGATACGGCCCGGATCCGGCTGACTACATCATGTGTTGTGGTCGTGTCTAGGCGCAGGTCCTCCATCTGATCTGGATACGGCCCGGATCCGGCTGACTACATCATGTGTTGTGGTCGTGTCTAGGTGCAGGTCCTCAATCTGATCTGGATACGGCCTGGATCCGGCTGACTACATCATGTGTTGTGGTCGTGTCTAGGCGCAGGTCCTCCATCTGATCTGGATACGGCCCGGATCCGGTTGACTACATCATGGGTTGTGGTCGTGTCTAGGCGCAGGTCCTCCATCTGATCTGGATACGGCCCGGATCCGGCTGACTACATCATGGGTTGTGGTCGTGTCTAGGCGCAGGTCCTCCATCTGATCTGGATACGGCCCAGATCCGGCTGACTACATCATGTGTTGTGGTCGTGTCTAGGCGCAGGTCCTCCATCTGATCTGGATACGGCCTGGATACGGCTGACTACATCATGTGTTGTGGTCGTGTCTAGGTGCAGGTCCTCCATATTATCTGGATACGGCCGGATCCGGCTGACTACATCATGTGTTGTGGTCGTGTCTAGGTGCAGGTCCTCCATATTATCTGGATACGGCCGGATCCGGCTGACTACATCATGTGTTGTGGTCGTGTCTAGGCACAGGTCCTCCATCTGATCTGGAAACGGCCCGGATCCGGCTGACTACATCATGAGTTGTGGTCGTGTCTAGACGCAGGTCCTCCATCTGATCTGGAAACGGCCCGGATCCGGCTGACTACATCATGTGTTGTGGTCGTGTCTAGACGCAGGTCCTCCATCTGATCTGGAAACGGCCCGGATCCGGCTGACTACATCATGTGTTGTGGTCGTGTCTAGACGCAGGTCCTCCATCTGATCTGGAAACGGCCCGGATCCGGCTGACTACATCATGTGTTGTGGTCGTGTCTAGACGCAGGTCCTCCATCTGATCTGGAAACGGCCCGGATCCGGCTGACTACATCATGTGTTGTGGTCGTGTCTAGGCGCAGGTCCTCCATCTGATCTGGAAACGGCCCGGATCCGGCTGACTACATCATGAGTTGTGGTCGTGTCTAGACGCAGGTCCTCCATCTGATCTGGATACGGCCTGATCTGGCTGACTACATCATGTGTTGTGGTCGTGTCTAGGCGCAGGTCCTCCATCTGATCTCGATACGGCCCGGATCCGGCTGACTACATCATGTGTTGTGGTCGTGTCTAGGCGCAGGTCCTCCATCTGATCTGGAAACGGCCCGGATCCGGCTGACTACATCATGTGTTGTGGTCGTGTCTAGGCGCAGGTCCTCCATCTGATCTGGATACGGCCCGGATCCGGCTGACTACATCATGTGTTGTGGTCGTGTCTAGGCGCAGGTCCTCCATCTGATCTCGATACGGCCCGGATCCGGCTGACTACATCATGTGTTGTGGTCGTGTCTAGGCGCAGGTCCTCCATCTGATTTGGAAACGGCCCGGATCCGGCTGACTACATCATGTGTTGTGGTCGTGTCTAGGTGCAGGTCCTCCATCTGATCTGGAAACGGCCCGGATCCGGCTGACTACATCATGTGTTGTGGTCGTGTCTAGGTGCAGGTCCTCCATCTGATCTGGATATGGCCCGGATCCGGCTGACTACATCATGTGTTGTGGTCGTGTCTAGGTGCAGGTCCTCCATCTGATCTGGATACGGTCTGGATCCGGCTGACTACATCATGTGTTGTGGTCGTGTCTAGACGCAGGTCCTCCATCTGATCTGGAAACGGCCCGGATCCGGCTGACTACATCATGAGTTGTGGTCGTGTCTAGACGCAGGTCCTCCATCTGATCTGGATACGGCCCAGATCCGGCTGACTACATCATGAGTTGTGGTCGTGTCTAGACGCAGGTCCTCCATCTGATCTGGAAACAATCATTGATTCTTTTATGTTCCTTGTTTATGACTGTGAAGCTGCTTAGAAACGATCTGTACTGTATAAAGTGCTCTAGAAATAAAGCTGACTTATTTAACAGCACTAATGAGAAGAATGATGATTGTATGATCAGGTGAGTGGGTCCGGAGGCTTTGACACTGGTTTGCTTCTCCATACTAATCATTCCTCTTCTTTTCGCAGTGTCGTGTTTGCTCTGCCATGCGATTCCATTCAACACGTACATCCGACTTCACTTTGTTCTGCTTTACAAGAAAAATGAGCCAAAGCCAAAAGCATTGACGCAAAATGTAGGGCAGAACTTTATGTGTGTGTGTGTGTGTGTGTGTGTGTGTGTGTGTGTGTGTGTGTGTGTGTGTGTGTGTGTGTGTGTGTGTGTGTGTGTGTCCGTCGCTCCGGATGCTCAGGGGCAGTAAACGGAGATGTGGAGTTTGTGTCCCACCCAAAAAGAGCTGCTGTTTCTCATGCCCTGCTCTCGCCTGGCACAGGATTATGGGTAGGGGTGTGTGTGTGTGTGTGTGTGTTCATCACTAGGGCTCTGACGGCAGCAGTCGCAGCAGTGAGCTCTCTGATTGGCTGAGAGTGTCAGCGAGTGGGAGACTGACTCATCATAGGTGGGCTGAACAAACGCTGACGAGAGAGAGAGAGGGAGAGAGAGTCATGTTCACAGTGAGGTTCGGCTCTTGCTTTATCTGATATCACAGCTGACATTTAGATCCTCCTCTCCTGAGTTCTGGACACACGCTGACAAAACCTTAGTGTGTGTGTGTATGTGTGTGTGAGAACATCTCAGTTCTGTCCTCATTTGCTCCCTCATGATGTCTGTCTGTCCTCAGCACAGAATCAGATGTTCAGCAGAATGTTCACGCTGCTCTTTCCCATACAGTGAAGGCAAAAATCACTCTCTTTATCATCTACGCAATTTATCAGTGCTTTAGTTTTTAGACTAGAAACGTTTTACTTGTGACACTCTACAATAGCATAAGATGGCGGCGCGGTTAGACGCAGCGACCCGGAGCTCTCCGTTTAGCAGCGTTAGTAATAGTGGCGTTAAAACCTGTGGATTGAAATCCTGCGTCTAAGGGACTGTTGTTTGGGACGTGCACCCAGTGACTCTGGCCCCATCCCGTCAGAGATTGGACGCTCAGTGGCACGCACAAAGATCAACAACAGTCCTACCGAGAGCAGATGTATGCGGAGATGTGAGAGGAACAGAAGCGGGGTAAGCGAGCCGGCATTCGAGTGAGGTTACGATTAGCCCCGCACAGACCTGCGTTTCCCAGCGTCTTTCTAGCTAACACCCGCTCTCTCGTTAACAAGATGGACGACATGAGATGGCGGGTTACCAACAACCCTGGACATCTGCATCACAGTGTTTACAGAGACCTGGTTACATGAAAACGTCCCTGAGCTAGCCGTCGAGCTAGCAGGCGCTCCTTTTACCGCGCAGACCGCTCAGCTAACTCCGATACGGCAAGAGCAGGAGGTGTGTGCGTTTACATTCACAACAGTTGGTGCACTGACACGACTGTTATTGAGAGACATTGTTGTCCGGATTTGGAATTTTTAACACTTACATGTAAAGCGTTTTACCTGCCCAGAAACCGCATGAAGAGAGGAGGTCCAGACACTAACTGGAGCAAGGACAACGACCTAATTTTTAACACAAAAAAATACAAAAGAACTGATAATAGATTTCAGGAGAAGTAAAAAATCATCCCACAACATCCCACAATGGTCTGTGTATTAATGGGGAGGAGGTAGAGAGAGTCTCAAGTTTTAAGTTTCTGTGAGAATACATCACTGAGGACCGGAGCACCACCGCACCATTAGGAGAGCCCAGCAGAGACTTCTCCCCGAGGACCCTGAGACGCAGAGGCTAGGGTTAGGAGACTGCTGGGCAGCTTCCACCGCTGCACTATAGAAAGTATTTTAACACACTGTTGTACCGTGTGGTATTCCCGCTGCACTGCTGCGATCAGAAAGACCTGCAGAGGGGTGTGTAGACGGCTGAGAGGACTGTCCCCTTCCAAACCTGAATAATGACACTTTGGTCTTTATTGAGCTGCTTCTACCTGACATTTAATTTGATTCATAATTTATTAATTTTACAACATTACTAAATCTTTGAAACAACCTGTATTGTATAAAGATGAAGGCATTTGATCTAATGCATGATGTGGACTTCAGTGAAGTGAGTCGTGTGCATCCCACTTCTGATGATTGACGCACTTTCTCGGGATGATACAGAGAGTGGAAGGCTGACTGTGAAAGTTCAGGTCCAGAATAGTTTTCCTGGGTGAGTCCGTCACGGCTTCATACGGACCGGCATCTGCAGGTGTGCGTCACTCTGTTGCCACGGCGATGTCTTCAGAAGTGCTGCTAATGAGGACTCGTTAAACACGAGCCTATGGTCAGAACGGGTCACTCAGGATGATTCTGGCAGAGCGACCCGTTACTAACCATCATGTGCTTCTGTGAAGGTTAGGATGAATTAAACGGGTGATGATGCTCCATATTCAGATTTTGGATGTAGAGAAACATCTACAGTATGTGTGTCACAGTCATGATAACCTGCAATCATGTTTTTCCTCAGTGTTTCTTATTTTCCAGCAAAAAAAATCAAAAAATTCTGATATCAAGATATTTTTACTGAAGAAGCAGAATGACTGGAAATTGTTTAAGCAAAAATGCATAAAAATTAAATGAGTTTGTGCATAAAACAAGAAGAAATATCTGCCAATGGAGTTTCTTTGAGCTTCTCAAGAACCAATGAGGATCATTCTGGTGTTACGCAGCACGTTTGAGCTTCTCAGGAACCAATGAGGATCATTCTGGTGTTACGCAGCACGTTTGAGCTTCTCAAGAACCAATGAGGGTCTTTCTGGTGTTACGCGGCACGTTTGAGCTTCTCAAGAACCAATGAGGATCATTGTATGTGTTACGCCGCACATTTGAGCTTCTCAAGAACCAATGAGGTTCATTCTCGTGTTACGCATCACGTTTGAGCTTCTCAAGAACCAATGAGATTAATTCTCGTGTTACGCAGCACGTTTGAGCTTCTCAAGAACCAATGAGGATCATTCTAGTGTTACACGGCACGTTTGAGCTTCTCAAGAACCAATGAGGTTCATTCTCGTGTTACGCATCACGTTTGAGCTTCTCAAGAACCAATGAGGTTCATTCTCGTGTTACGCATCACGTTTGAGCTTCTCAAGAACCAATGAGGATCATTCTGGTGTTACGCGGCATGTTTGAGCTTCTCAAGAACCAATGAGGTTCATTCTAGTGTTACACGGCACGTTTGAGCTTCTCAAGAACCAATGAGGTTCATTCTCGTGTTACGCATCACGTTTGAGCTTCTCAAGAACCAATGAGGATCATTCTGGTGTTACGCGGCATGTTTGAGCTTCTCAAGAACCAATGAGGATCATTCTAGTGTTACGCAGCACGTTTGAGCTTCTCAAGAACCAATGAGGATCATTCTAGTGTTACGCAGCACGTTTGAGCTTCTCAAGAACCAATGAGGATCATTCTGGTGTTACGCAGCACGTTTGAGCTTCTCAAGAACCAATGAGGATCATTCTAGTGTTACGCAGCACGTTTGAGCTTCTCAAGAACCAATGAGGATCATTCTAGTGTTACGCAGCACGTTTGAGCTTCTCAAGAACCAATGAGGTTCATTCTCGTGTTACGCATCACGTTTGAGCTTCTCAAGAACCAATGAGGATCATTCTGGTGTTACGCAGCACGTTTGAGCTTCTCAAGAACCAATGAGGATCATTCTAGTGTTACGCATCACGTTTGAGCTTCTCAAGAACCAATGAGGATCATTCTAGTGTTACGCATCACGTTTGAGCTTCTGCAAGAACCAATGAGGATCATTCTGGTGTTACGCATCACGTTTGAGCTTCTCAAGAACCAATGAGGATCATTGTATGTGTTACGCCGCACATTTGAGCTTCTCAAGAACCAATGAGGTTCATTCTCGTGTTACGCATCACGTTTGAGCTTCTCAAGAACCAATGAGATTAATTCTCGTGTTACGCAGCACGTTTGAGCTTCTCAAGAACCAATGAGGATCATTCTAGTGTTACACGGCACGTTTGAGCTTCTCAAGAACCAATGAGGTTCATTCTCGTGTTACGCATCACGTTTGAGCTTCTCAAGAACCAATGAGGTTCATTCTCGTGTTACGCATCACGTTTGAGCTTCTCAAGAACCAATGAGGATCATTCTGGTGTTACGCGGCATGTTTGAGCTTCTCAAGAACCAATGAGGTTCATTCTAGTGTTACACGGCACGTTTGAGCTTCTCAAGAACCAATGAGGTTCATTCTCGTGTTACGCATCACGTTTGAGCTTCTCAAGAACCAATGAGGATCATTCTGGTGTTACGCGGCATGTTTGAGCTTCTCAAGAACCAATGAGGATCATTCTAGTGTTACGCGGCACGTTTAAGCTTCTCAAGAACCAATGAGGATCATTCTAGTGTTACGCAGCACGTTTGAGCTTCTCAAGAACCAATGAGGATCATTCTAGTGTTACGCAGCACGTTTGAGCTTCTCAAGAACCAATGAGGATCATTCTGGTGTTACGCAGCACGTTTGAGCTTCTCAAGAACCAATGAGGATCATTCTAGTGTTACGCAGCACGTTTGAGCTTCTCAAGAACCAATGAGGATCATTCTAGTGTTACGCAGCACGTTTGAGCTTCTCAAGAACCAATGAGGTTCATTCTCGTGTTACGCATCACGTTTGAGCTTCTCAAGAACCAATGAGGATCATTCTGGTGTTACGCAGCACGTTTGAGCTTCTCAAGAACCAATGAGGATCATTCTAGTGTTACGCAGCACGTTTGAGCTTCTCAAGAACCAATGAGGATCATTCTAGTGTTACGCAGCACGTTTGAGCTTCTCAAGAACCAATGAGGTTCATTCTCGTGTTACGCATCACGTTTGAGCTTCTCAAGAACCAATGAGGATCATTCTGGTGTTACGCGGCATGTTTGAGCTTCTCAAGAACCAATGAGGTTCATTCTCGTGTTACGCATCACGTTTGAGCTTCTCAAGAACCAATGAGGATCATTCTGGTGTTACGCGGCACGTTTGAGCTTCTCAAGAACCAATGAGTATCATTCTGGTGTTACGCATTACGTTTGAGCTTCTCAAGAACCAATGAGATTCATTCTGGTGTTACGCGGCACGTTTGAGCTTTTCAAGAAGCAATGAGTATCATTCTAGTGTTACGCGGCACGTTTGAGCTTTTCAAGAAGCAATGAGTATCATTCTAGTGTTACGCAGCACATTTGAGCTTCTCAGGAACCAATGAGGATCATTCTAGTGTTACGCAGCACGTTTGAGCTTCTCAAGAACCAATGAGGATCATTCTGGTGTTACGCAGCACGTTTGAGCTTCTCAAGAACCAATGAGGGTCATTCTGGTGTTACGCAGCACGTTTAAGCTTCTCAAGAACCAATGAGGTTCATTCTCGTGTTACGCATCACGTTTGAGCTTCTCAAGAACCAATGAGGGTCTTTCTGGTGTTACGCGGCACGTTTGAGCTTTTCAAGAACCAATGAGGATCATTGTATGTGTTACGCCGCACATTTGAGCTTCTCAAGAACCAATGAGGTTCATTCTCGTGTTACGCATCACGTTTGAGCTTCTCAAGAACCAATGAGGGTCTTTCTGGTGTTACGCGGAACGTTTGAGCTTCTCAAGAACCAATGAGGATCATTCTGGTGTTACGCATCACGTTTGAGCTTCTCAAGAACCAATGAGATTCATTCTCGTGTTACGCAGCACGTTTGAGCTTCTCAAGAACCAATGAGGATCATTCTGGTGTTACGCAGCACGTTTGAGCTTCTCAAGAACCAATGAGGATCATTCTAGTGTTACACGGCACGTTTGAGCTTCTCAAGAACCAATGAGGTTCATTCTCGTGTTACGCATCACGTTTGAGCTTCTCAAGAACCAATGAGGTTCATTCTCGTGTTACGCATCACGTTTGAGCTTCTCAAGAACCAATGAGGATCATTCTGGTGTTACGCGGAATGTTTGAGCTTCTCAAGAACCAATGAGGATCATTCTAGTGTTACGCATCACGTTTGAGCTTCTCAAGAACCAATGAGGTTCATTCTAGTGTTACGCATCACGTTTGAGCTTCTCAAGAACCAATGAGGATCATTCTAGTGTTACGCATCACGTTTGAGCTTCTCAAGAACCAATGAGGATCATTCTGGTGTTACGCGGCATGTTTGAGCTTCTCAAGAACCAATGAGGATCATTCTAGTGTTACGCATCACGTTTGAGCTTCTCAAGAACCAATGAGGATCATTCTCGTGTTACGCAGCACGTTTGAGCTTCTCAAGAACCAATGAGGATCATTCTAGTGTTACACGGCACGTTTGAGCTTCTCAAGAACCAATGAGGTTCATTCTCGTGTTACGCATCACGTTTGAGCTTCTCAAGAACCAATGAGGTTCATTCTCGTGTTACGCATCACGTTTGAGCTTCTCAAGAACCAATGAGGATCATTCTGGTGTTACGCGGCATGTTTGAGCTTCTCAAGAACCAATGAGGATCATTCTAGTGTTACGCATCACGTTTGAGCTTCTCAAGAACCAATGAGGTTCATTCTAGTGTTACACGGCACGTTTGAGCTTCTCAAGAACCAATGAGGTTCATTCTCGTGTTACGCATCACGTTTGAGCTTCTCAAGAACCAATGAGGATCATTCTGGTGTTACGCGGCATGTTTGAGCTTCTCAAGAACCAATGAGGATCATTCTAGTGTTACGCGGCACGTTTAAGCTTCTCAAGAACCAATGAGGATCATTCTCGTGTTACGTGGCACGTTTAAGCTTCTCAAGAACCAATGAGGATCATTCTAGTGTTACGCAGCACGTTTGAGCTTCTCAAGAACCAATGAGATTCATTCTGGTGTTACGCATCACGTTTGAGCTTCTCAAGAACCAATGAGGATCATTCTAGTGTTACGCATCACGTTTGAGCTTCTCAAGAACCAATGAGGATCATTCTAGTGTTACGCATCACGTTTGAGCTTCTGCAAGAACCAATGAGGATCATTCTGGTGTTACGCATCACGTTTGAGCTTCTCAAGAACCAATGAGGATCATTCTGGTGTTACGCAGCACGTTTGAGCTTCTCAAGAACCAATGAGGATCATTCTGGTGTTACACAGCACGTTTGAGCTTCTCAAGAACCAATGAGGGTCATTCTGGTGTTACGCAGCACGTTTGAGCTTCTCAAGAACCAATGAGGTTCATTCTGGTGTTACGCGGCACGTTTGAGCTTCTCAAGAACCAATGAGGATCATTCTGGTGTTACACAGCACGTTTGAGCTTCTCAAGAACCAATGAGATTCATTCTGGTGTTACGCGGCACGTTTGAGCTTTTCAAGAAGCAATGAGTATCATTCTAGTGTTACGCGGCACGTTTGAGCTTTTCAAGAACCAATGAGGATCATTCTGGTGTTACGCAGCACGTTCGAGCTTCTCAAGAACCAAAGAGGTTCATTCTGGTGTTGCGCAGCACGTTTGAGCTTCTCAAGAACCAATGAGGTTCATTCTCGTGTTACGCAGCACGTTTGAGCTTCTCAAGAACCAATGAGGATCATTCTGGTGTTACGCAGCACGTTTGAGCTTCTCAAGAACCAATGAGGATCATTCTAGTGTTACGCGGCACGTTTAAGCTTCTCAAGAACCAATGAGGATCATTCTCGTGTTACGCAGCACGTTTGAGCTTCTCAAGAACCAATGAGGATCATTCTGGTGTTACGCAGCACGTTTGAGCTTCTCAAGAACCAATGAGGATCATTCTAGTGTTACGCGGCACGTTTAAGCTTCTCAAGAACCAATGAGGATCATTCTCGTGTTACGTGGCACTTTTAAGCTTCTCAAGAACCAATGAGGATCATTCTAGTGTTACGCAGCACGTTTGAGCTTCTCAAGAACCAATGAGATTCATTCTGGTGTTACGCATCACGTTTGAGCTTCTCAAGAACCAATGAGGATCATTCTAGTGTTACGCATCACGTTTGAGCTTCTCAAGAACCAATGAGGATCATTCTAGTGTTACGCATCACGTTTGAGCTTCTGCAAGAACCAATGAGGATCATTCTGGTGTTACGCATCACGTTTGAGCTTCTCAAGAACCAATGAGGATCATTCTGGTGTTACGCAGCACGTTTGAGCTTCTCAAGAACCAATGAGGATCATTCTGGTGTTACACAGCACGTTTGAGCTTCTCAAGAACCAATGAGGGTCATTCTGGTGTTACGCAGCACGTTTGAGCTTCTCAAGAACCAATGAGGTTCATTCTGGTGTTACGCGGCACGTTTGAGCTTCTCAAGAACCAATGAGGATCATTCTGGTGTTACACAGCACGTTTGAGCTTCTCAAGAACCAATGAGATTCATTCTGGTGTTACGCGGCACGTTTGAGCTTTTCAAGAAGCAATGAGTATCATTCTAGTGTTACGCGGCACGTTTGAGCTTTTCAAGAAGCAATGAGTATCATTCTAGTGTTACGCGGCACGTTTGAGCTTTTCAAGAACCAATGAGGATCATTCTGGTGTTACGCAGCACGTTTGAGCTTCTCAAGAACCAAAGAGGTTCATTCTCCTGTTACGCAGCACGTTTGAGCTTCTCAAGAACCAAAGAGGTTCATTCTGGTGTTGCGCAGCACGTTTGAGCTTCTCAAGAACCAATGAGGTTCATTCTCGTGTTACGCAGCACGTTTGAGCTTCTCAAGAACCAATGAGGATCATTCTGGTGTTACGCAGCACGTTTGAGCTTCTCAAGAACCAATGAGGATCATTCTGGTGTTACGCAGCACGTTTGAGCTTCTCAAGAACCAATGAGGTTCATTCTGGTGTTACGCGGCACGTTTGAGCTTCTCAAGAACCAATGAGTATCATTCTAGTGTTACGCGGCACGTTTGAGCTTTTCAAGAAGCAATGAGTATCATTCTAGTGTTACGCGGCACGTTTGAGCTTTTCAAGAACCAATGAGGATCATTCTGGTGTTACGCAGCACGTTTGAGCTTCTCAAGAACCAAAGAGGTTCATTCTCCTGTTACGCAGCACGTTTGAGCTTCTCAAGAACCAATGAGGATCATCCTGGTGTTACGCAGCACGTTTGAGCTTCTCAAGAACCAATGAGGATCATTCTAGTGTTACGCAGCACGTTTGAGCTTCTCAAGAACCAATGAGGATCATTCTGGTGTTACGCAGCACGTTTGAGCTTCTCAAGAACCAATGAGGTTCATTCTGGTGTTACGCGGCACGTTTGAGCTTCTCAAGAACCAATGAGTATCATTCTGGTGTTACGCGGCACGTTTGAGCTTCTCAAGAACCAATGAGGATCATTCTGGTGTTACGCAGCACGTTTGAGCTTCTCAAGAACCAATGAGATTCATTCTGGTGTTACGCGGCACGTTTGAGCTTTTCAAGAAGCAATGAGGATCATTCTAGTGTTACGCAGCACGTTTGAGCTTCTCAAGAACCAATGAGGATCATTCTAGTGTTACGCAGCACGTTTGAGCTTCTCAAGAACCAATGAGGATCATTCTAGTGTTACGCGGCACGTTTGAGCTTCTCAAGAACCAATGAGGATCATTCTAGTGTTACGCAGCACGTTTGAGCTTCTCAAGAACCAAAGAGGTTCATTCTGGTGTTGCGCAGCACGTTTGAGCTTCTCAAGAACCAATAAGGTTCATTCTCGTGTTACGCAGCACGTTTGAGCTTCTCAAGAACCAATGAGGATCATTCTGGTGTTACGCAGCACGTTTGAGCTTCTCAAGAACCAATGAGGATCATTCTAGTGTTACGCAGCACGTTTGAGCTTCTCAAGAACCAATGAGGATCATTCTGGTGTTACGCAGCACGTTTGAGCTTCTCAAGAACCAATGAGGATCATTCTAGTGTTACGCAGCACGTTTGAGCTTCTCAAGAACCAATGAGGTTCATTCTGGTGTTACGCATCACGTTTGAGCTTCTCAAGAACCAATGAGGATCATTCTAGTGTTACGCAGCACGTTTGAGCTTCTCAAGAACCAATGAGGTTCATTCTCGTGTTACGCATCACGTTTGAGCTTCTCAAGAACCAATGAGGATCATTCTCGTTTTACGCATCACGTTTGAGCTTCTCAAGAACCAATGAGGATCATTCTAGTGTTACGCAGCACGTTTGAGCTTCTCAAGAACCAATGAGGATCATTCTAGTGTTACGCATCACGTTTGAGCTTCTCAAGAACCAATGAGGTTCATTCTCGTGTTACGCATCACGTTTGAGCTTCTCAAGAACCAATGAGGGTCTTTCTGGTGTTACACATCACGTTTGAGCTTCTCAAGAACCAATGAGGATCATTCTAGTGTTACGCAGCACGTTTGAGCTTCTCAAGAACCAATGAGGATCATTCTAGTGTTACGCAGCACGTTTGAGCTTCTCAAGAACCAATGAGGATCATTCTAGTGTTACGCGGCACATTTGAGCTTCTCAAGAACCAATGAGGATCATTCTTGTGTTACGCATTACGTTTGAGCTTCTCAAGAACCAATGAGGATCATTCTCGTGTTACGCAGCACGTTTGAGCTTCTCAAGAACCAATGAGGATCATTCTCGTGTTACGCGGCACGTTTGAGCTTCTCAAGAACTAATCAGGATCATTCTAGTGTTACACGGCACGTTTGAGCTTCTCAAGAACCAATGAGGATCATTCTCGTGTTACGCGGCACGTTTAAGCTTCTCAAGAACCAATGAGGATCATTCTGGTGTTACGCAGCACGTTTGAGCTTCTCAAGAACCAATGAGGATCATTCTAGTGTTACGCAGCACATTTGAGCTTCTCAAGAACCAATGAGGATCATTTTGGTGTTACGCAGCACGTTTGAGCTTCTCAAGAACCAATGAGGATCATTCTAGTGTTACGCAGCACGTTTGAGCTTCTCAAGAACCAATGAGGATCATTCTAGTGTTACGCAGCACGTTTGAGCTTCTCAAGAACCAATGAGGATCATTTTGGTGTTACGCAGCACGTTTGAGCTTCTCAAGAACTAATGAGGATCATTCTGGTTTTACGCATCACGTTTGAGCTTCTCAAGAACCAATGAGGATCATTCTGGTGTTACGCAGCACGTTTGAGCTTCTCAAGAACCAATGAGGATCATTCTGGTGTTACGCAGCACGTTTGAGCTTCTCAAGAACCAATGAGGATCATTCTGGTGTTACGCATCACGTTTGAGCTTCTCAAGTACCAATGAGGATCATTCTGGTGTTACGCAGCACGTTTGAGCTTTTCAAGAACCAATGAGGATCATTCTGGTGTTACGCGGCACGTTTGAGCTTCTCAAGAACCAATAAGGGTCATTCTAGTGTTACGCAGCACGTTTGAGCTTCTCAAGAACCAATGAGGATCATTCTGGTGTTACGCGGCACGTTTGAGCTTCTCAAGAACCAATGAGGATCATTCTAGTGTTACGCGGCACGTTTGAGCTTCTCAAGAACCAATGAGGATCATTCTGGTGTTACGCGGCACGTTTGAGCTTCTCAAGAACCAATGAGGATCATTCTAGTGTTACGCAGCACGTTTGAGCTTCTCAAGAACCAATGAGGATCATTCTGGTGTTACGCAGCACGTTTGAGCTTCTCAAGAACCAATGAGGATCATTCTGGTGTTACGTAGCACGTTTGAGCTTCTCAAGAACCAATGAGGATCATTCTGGTGTTACGCAGCACGTTTGAGCTTCTCAAGAACCAATGAGGTTCATTCTGGTGTTACGCATCACGTTTGAGCTTCTCAAGAAGCAATGAGGATCATTCTGGTGTTACGCAGCACGTTTGAGCTTCTCAAGAACCAATGAGGATCATTCTAGTGTTACGCAGCACGTTTGAGCTTCTCAAGAACCAATGAGGATCATTCTAGTGTTACGCAGCATGTTTGAGCTTCTCAAGAACCAATGAGGATCATTCTGGTGTTACACATCATGTTTGAGCTTCTCAAGAACCAATGAGGATCATTCTGGTGTTACGCAGCACGTTTGAGCTTCTCAAGAACCAATGAGGATCATTCTGGTGTTACGCAGCACGTTTGAGCTTCTCAAGAACCAATGAGGATCATTCTGGTGTTACGCAGCACGTTTGAGCTTCTCAAGAACCAATGAGGATCATTCTGGTGTTACGCAGCACGTTTGAGCTTCTCAAGAACCAATGAGGATCATTCTGGTGTTACGCATCATGTTTGAGCTTCTCAAGAACCAATGAGGATCATTCTGGTGTTACGCAGCACGTTTGAGCTTCTCAAGAACCAATGAAGGATCATTCTGGTGTTACACATCATGTTTGAGCTTCTCAAGAACCAATGAGGATCATTCTGGTGTTACGCATCATGTTTGAGCTTCTCAAGAACCAATGAGGATCATTCTGGTGTTACGCAGCACGTTTGAGCTTCTCAAGAACCAATGAGGATCATTCTGGTGTTACGCAGCACGTTTGAGCTTCTCAAGAACCAATGAGGATCATTCTGGTGTTACGCGGCACGTTTGAGCTTCTCAAGAACCAATGAGGATCATTCTGGTGTTACGCAGCACGTTTGAGCTTCTCAAGAAGCAATGAGGATCATTCTGGTGTTACGCAGCACGTTTGAGCTTCTCAAGAACCAATGAAGGATCATTCTGGTGTTACACATCATGTTTGAGCTTCTCAAGAACCAATGAGGATCATTCTGGTGTTACGCATCATGTTTGAGCTTCTCAAGAACCAATGAGGATCATTCTGGTGTTACGCAGCACGTTTGAGCTTCTCAAGAACCAATGAGGATCATTCTGGTGTTACGCAGCACGTTTGAGCTTCTCAAGAACCAATGAGGATCATTCTGGTGTTACGCATCATGTTTGAGCTTCTCAAGAACCAATGAGGATCATTCTGGTGTTACGCATCATGTTTGAGCTTCTCAAGAACCAATGAGGATCATTCTGGTGTTATGCATCACGTTTGAGCTTCTCAAGAACCAATGAGGATCATTCTAGTGTTACGCGGCACGTTTGAGCTTCTCAAGAACCAATGAGGGTTTTTCTGGTGTTACGCATCACGTTTGAGCTTCTCAAGAACCAATGAGGGTTTTTCTGGTGTTACGCAGCACGTTTGAGCTTCTCAAGAACCAATGAGGATCATTCTGGTGTTACGCATCATGTTTGAGCTTCTCAAGAACCAATGAGGATCATTCTGGTGTTATGCATCACGTTTGAGCTTCTCAAGAACCAATGAGGATCATTCTAGTGTTACGCGGCACGTTTGAGCTTCTCAAGAACCAATGAGGATCATTCTAGTGTTACGCGGCACGTTTGAGCTTCTCAAGAACCAATGAGGATCATTCTGGTGTTACGCATCACGTTTGAGCTTCTCAAGAACCAATGAGGATCATTCTGGTGTTACGCATCATGTTTGAGCTTCTCAAGAACCAATGAGGATCATTCTGGTGTTACGCACTGGGTGAGTAATTAATGACATCATTTTAATTTGTGTTTAAACATACCCTTTGAGTTTATTTTTCTGACTTGTTCTTGTTTTAAGCACAAACTCATTTTTTTCATTAATCAAGACTTAATATCTTCAGTAATTTTGTTTCTCCAGTAAATGTGTCTTGATTTAAGAATGTTTAGATATAAGTGCCGGAAAACAAGACAGGAACACTGAGGAAGAATGTTGTGTGTGCTTCACCATATCATGACCAGCATCGTCTGAGACCAGTTAAAAGTCATCAAAGACCAAATGTCTGATCTATATGAGCTTTGAATCAGGCTGTGAGTCTCATATTCGGTGTAAAGCTCAGCTCATGTCTGGAGCTCCGCGGGCCTGTGGCGAGTCGTGACATTTACGGCGGTAGCATTGCATAAATTAACTTTCTGTGTGACGAACTGGACACACACGTCAGGTCTCGCTGTTCTCTTCGCAGAGATGATCTCCACCGACGGCTCGTTCCCAGGAACAGCAGGAACAGAGAACGATGTGGACAGGAGAGCTCTCGAAGGTCACCCACTGTCACACACACACCCGCTGTCACACACACACACACACACACGCTGTCACACACACCTGCTGTCACACACACCCGCTGTCGCACACACCTGCTGTCACACACACCTGTTTACTGCACATTAGCATGACACACACACGGCTAACGGGAACGCCAGTCCGCCCTACAGGCTTCATTATTTGCATTAACCTTTAGTTTTATATGTGGGAATGTCATGTTATTGTGTGCAGCCCTGCAGGGACTTACCTGGAGACGAGACTCTATAGCCGAGCTTGCTTCATTAGCGCTTCACATTAACAGCCCTTACTCTCATTACATAGTGCAATAACACGTTTGAAATGCTGAGAGATTTGGAAGTGAGTTTGTGTTTAAAGAACTAATATCTGCCAGTGGAGACAGAAGAATTTCACCCAAACCCTTTGAATTTAGATCATTTTTCTGACTCCATTGGCATTTGGCAGATATTAGTTCTTGTTTTAAACACAAGCTCACTTCGTTTTGATGCATTTTTAATTAAAGTCTTAATATCTTCAGTCATTGTTCTCCTCCAGTAAATGTGTCTTGATTTAAGAATGTTTATATATTCTGGAAAACGAGACAGAAACGCTGAGGAAGAGTGTGATGTTTGCAGTGTGTGTGCACCAATCGCATGAAGTACAGACATGATACTTCTTGTCATTTTTAGAGCTTCTCCATTATCATGTGTGTGATGGGAAAAGTCTTGAAAGCTTGGACGACATGAAGGGGAAGATATTTGACTGGATTATTCCCTTCACATGTTAAAGCAACAGAAGCTGATACAGTTTTTGTCAAGTGCTTAAGCACAACTTTGAAAACAGGGCCGGTTTGGCAGAACTCTACACACAATCAGCACAACACTACACCAAAGTAACACAACACCTCAGATCATGTGCAAAATTTAACACTTTTGTCAAAATTATACAATGTCTTATAAAAACCTTATTATCTTGTCATAACATAAACACAAGCATCATATGTTCTGACTCTGATCAGTTACACACTCCTGTGCTCAACCTAACACACTTTTAGCGTTTACACAGAGAAAGTGTACACATAAATTCACCAACACCACATGACACCAATTGTGCAAACTAAGGGACTGTTCGTTGTTTATTTAAGGGCCACCGGAGGAGTTTATTAGGCACATAGGCTTACCAAGTGTGTGTGCGGAGTGTGTAGCGCGCACTGCATGACACGGAGGCGCCGACGCGATTACTTGCACTTTCCTATCAACAGTGGAAACAACTGAAAATACTCCATTTCTGGCCATACGGAAAACAATAATGCATTAGTCACAATACTTTTATTTGTGTAAACTCACAATAACAAGAAAACATTTTGCTTTCGTAAAATAAAATAAAACAATCAGGGCGCGCTTTCATGATCTCCGTGAACTGGAGCGCGTCAAAGAATAAGCAGAAACATATCGTAGGATATCGCCTATAGCCTCACATATATGAGACACATATTCAATTCAAATTTATTTGTATAGCGCTTTTCACAATACATATTGTTTCAAAGCAGCTTTACAGAAAATGCATTTCAGAAATGTACATACAAAAATACAGTTAGTTAATCATAAATTTAGGACATAACATATCGCCGGCGTTGGGTCGTCTCATCACAGGCGTCGGGTCGTCTCATCACAGGCGTCGAGTCGTCTCTTCACAGGCGTCGAGTCGTCTCATCACAGGCGTCGAGTCGTCTCTTCACAGGCGTTGGGTCGTCTCATCACAGGCGTTGGGTCGTCTCTTCACAGGCGTCGAGTCGTCTCATCACAGGCGTCGAGTCGTCTCATCACAGGCGTTGGGTCGTCTCTTCACAGGCGTCGAGTCGTCTCTTCACAGGCGTCGAGTCGTCTCATCACAGGCGTCGGGTCGTCTCATCACAGGCGTCGAGTCGTCTCATCACAGGCGTCGAGTCGTCTCTTCACAGGCGTTGGGTCGTCTCATCACAGGCGTTGGGTCGTCTCTTCACAGGCGTCGAGTCGTCTCATCACAGGCGTCGAGTCATCTCATCACAGGCGTCGAGTCGTCTCATCACAGGCGTCGGGTCGTCTCATCACAGGCGTTGGGTCGTCTCATCACAGGCGTTGGGTCGTCTCTTCACAGGCGTCGAGTCGTCTCATCACAGGCGTTGGGTCGTCTCATCACAGGCGTTGGGTCGTCCCTTCACAGGCGTTGGGTCGTCTCTTCACAGGCGTTGGGTCGTCTCATCACAGGCGTTGGGTCGTCTCATCACAGGCGTCGAGTCGTCTCATCACAGGCGTCGGGTCGTCTCATCACAGGCGTTGGGTCGTCTCATCACAGGCGTTGGGTCGTCTCTTCACAGGCGTCGAGTCGTCTCATCACAGGCGTTGGGTCGTCTCATCACAGGCGTTGGGTCGTCTCTTCACAGGCGTCGAGTCGTCTCTTCACAGGCGTCGGGTCGTCTCATCACAGGCGTCGGGTCGTCTCTTCACGGGCGTCGAGTCGTCTCATCACGGGCGTTGGGTCGTCTCATCACAGGCGTTGGGTCGTCTCATCACAGGCGTTGGGTCGTCTCATCACAGGCGTTGGGTCGTCTCTTCACAGGCGTCGGGTCGTCTCATCACAGGCGTTGGGTCGTCTCATCACAGGCGTTGGGTCGTCTCTTCACAGGCGTTGGGTCGTCTCTTCACAGGCGTTGGGTCGTCTCTTCACAGGCGTTGGGTCGTCTCTTCACAGGCGTTGGGTCGTCTCTTCACAGGCGTTGGGTCGTCTCTTCACAGGCGTTGGGTCGTCTCATCACAGGCGTTGGGTCGTCTCTTCACAGGCGTTGGGTCGTCTCTTCACAGGCGTTGGGTCGTCTCTTCACAGGCGTTGGGTCGTCTCTTCACAGGCGTCGGGTCGTCTCATCACAGGCGTCGGGTCGTCTCTTCACAGGCGTTGGGTCGTCTCTTCACAGGCGTTGGGTCGTCTCTTCACAGGCGTTGGGTCGTCTCTTCACAGGCGTTGGGTCGTCTCTTCACAGGCGTCGAGTCGTCTCTTCACAGGCGTCGAGTCGTCTCATCACAGGCGTCGAGTCATCTCATCACAGGCGTCGAGTCGTCTCATCACAGGCGTCGGGTCGTCTCATCACAGGCGTTGGGTCGTCTCATCACAGGCGTTGGGTCGTCTCTTCACAGGCGTCGAGTCGTCTCATCACAGGCGTTGGGTCGTCTCATCACAGGCGTTGGGTCGTCTCTTCACCAGTGTTGGGAGTAACGCGTTACAAAAGTAATTAATTACTGTAATGCATTGCTTTTTGCTGTAACGCGGTAATGTAAGGCATTACAGGGGGGAAAAAAGTAATATTTTACTCGGTACAAATGTCAGTAACGCGCGTTACAAGCATTGTTAGTTAACCTGGAATAAAGTGGTAGTTTTGTTTTTCTTCATACAAATTCGCCAAAATCACCGCGAGATCAGCAGAGGAGAAACGTCCGCGCAAAATGTTTCACTTCCTGTACGTTAATCAGACAGAGCCGAGATGAGTGAGCCTGCAGCGGATAGTACATTCTCAATCTCAACAGCGAGAGAGGGAGTTTCTGCTTACCAGTCGCAGTGGTCCAGCGCCGTTTCCACGGCAACTCTGCGCCGCGGCCGCTCCAGTGTTTGAAAGCGACATGAATGTTCAAAGTTCACGCGCACGGCCATTGATTAAACCACGTCAAAATCATGCAGCTTTTACAAACATCTAGAATTAGAACATTACTTAAATAAAAATCTCATTAATATTAAATTATACATTTAAAACTGATTTTGGAGATCTATGACTCGTTCATAGACCAAATGGCCTATGCCCACACTACTGCAGTCACTCACAATAATGATTAAAAAAAAAAATATATATATATATATATATTTGGCTTAGTTATTATTCATTAGTTATTTTTATTTTTGCTAAAGTTTAAGTTTAAAGTTTACCCCGGGCTTAAAGTAAAAAAGATGTCTGTACCATGCGTCCATGCAAAGTACCATGGTAATATTTGAGGTACCATGGTTATATCTGAGGTACTAGGGCATGTACCATGGTAAATCTGAGGTACCATACTATGTACCATAGTAACATACTGTACAGTATAGTACTTCAGATATTATCATGGTACCATGATAATATCTGAAGTACTATAAAGTATGTACCATGGTTATATCTGAGGTACTATGGTATGTACCATGATAGGTATCATGGTAAATCTGAGGTACCATACTATGTACCATAGTACCATCTACAGTACCATGCAATGACCATGGTACCATGATAATATCTGAAGTACTATATAGTATGTACCATGGTTAGATGTAAGGTACCATGGTACTTCCATATGGTACTACTATGGTATACCATGGTATGTACTATAGTACATCATGGTAAAATTTCTTATGGGTCCAAGCTCAGTCGGATACCACATCACCTTCTACTGGATGTGTAATGAGCTAATTGAGCATCATACGCTACATTTAGATTGCCAAATCCA
>NC_136878.1:280845-298345 GCF_949152265.1 Phoxinus phoxinus | reverse complement strand
CGACTCGCTCAAATAAGAGAAAAAAAATCTCCACCTCAGCCTCATTAAACGGCGGTACCAAACGTAAATTATGAGCCACACTCAGTTTCTTCGAATCAATATCAAAATCTTCCCCCATCGGCTTACCTTCTTCCTGCAGATCTAGTCGACGCCTTTCAAGATCTAAACGTTGCTGCTCTAACTGTTGCCGGCTTTCCTCCAACTGTAGCTCCATTTGTACCTTGTCACATTCCAAGCGACGCTTCTCACACTCCGTATCACGCTGTATCAGCAACAACTCTTTCTGCTGCTCAAATGAAAGAGTGCTTAAAGCAGAAAACGGAAGGGTTGGAATAGGCGCACCTAAGGCAGGCAACGCGGCTGAATCAGGCAATTTAGATCTTTTCAAAATTTTCAGATCACATAGCGCAGTTTCAAGAACTAGCTTAATTCCGTCTTTTGACCTTTTATCATTATACGTTAGCTCGATTTTATAATGCGCAGCTAATTCCAACAATTGCTCTTTGGTCATTCCAGCTAACAATTCCTCAGACGGAGTCTGAGCAAATGTTTCAATAACATCGGTCGCCATAATTACCAGTAACCACACGCTCAGCAAATATTAGGCTACTCACAAAAAGTTGTGTTTTCTTTTTCCAATAAGAAATCCGGATTTATTTGAAGAACTAAACCATCCACTTAAATTAGCTTGACCCTAGTCTTCAGTCGACCCAAGACCGGGTATTTACGCACCAAATCCCGCAAGTTTGGGAAAACGACCAATTGCCGAGTCGCCCCCCAAACCTCGGATGTGCCCCCGAGACAACTGCTCTAAGTCCCGAGTCAACCAAAAATAACAAACAAAAATAAAAAATCTACGTGTCCAAAGACACGTACTAATCCTACCCGGAAGGTTTGTTCTTCAAATACTCTCAACACATTAATATTACCGAGCCTATACTAATGGAGCGTTCCCACTATACCAATTTACAAATAAGCGGAAAATATACAAACGTACTCCATTCCACTTATCCTCCTTCAACGATTTTTTTTTTTTTTTTCTTTTTTTTTTCTAAATCATTTGCGCGAATTCAAAGACAAATCTATCCCGGACGAGCCCCCAATTGTTACGCCCTTACTAGGGAGCAACAATGAAGGAGGAGGAAGCGATTTTCGGCGGTTACAATACTCTCTTTATTGGCACATTTCTCACAACAAAGTCTATCTCCAAACTCTACAATTACGCCGCAACGCAGATCAACACGTCGGTCCTGGCCAGGGATCGGTGTGACAGGAAGGAACGCTCCCAGAGGACGCCAAACAGGAAGCTTTTATAGATAGGCACACCTGTGCACCGGTGCACTCAATCCACCTGATTACCGCTCAGCTCCGCAGCGCGCCTGTAGGGGGAAAGCACAAACACGCGCACACACATACACACACACACACACACGCGCGCACAAGGACAAAGACAATACAAAGTACAGCCGTGACAGTACATCATAAGAAGGATGGCGTCTACGCTAATATTAGTCTCTCTGTCTATCCCGAGGTTTACCGCTGTCCACCGGAACCAGGCCGTATCCAGATCTGATGAAGGACCAGCGCCAGGACACGACGACGACGCCGCTGACCTGAAGTGTCAACCAGTCTCTCCTCCTCTCCACTCCGACTTCAACCAACCGGAACTGGACAAATACTCTGATTCATTCTGAACTTCATACACTGTTCACTCATTGGCCAGAGGAGAACTGGCCCCCGACTGAGCCTGGGTTCTCCAAGGTTTATTCTCCATTCTGTCCCTGATGGAGTTTTGGTTCCTTGCCGCTGTCGCCTTCCTTCTGGCTTGCTTAGTTGGGGACATTTAATATTCAACAATATTATAGATCTGCCTTAAAGGTGGACGATGATTTAATTGTTTTTTGTATTATTTTCATGTTATCACTGTGAAGCTGCTTTGATACAATCTGTATTGTAAAAAGCGCTATATAAATAAAGGTGACTTGACTTGACTAGACATTAATAACCCATGTGTCTCTAAACTCCACATGTTAACCTCACGCGTGATATTTTGAGGACAGGTGATGTTACGAGAAACGTGTCACGTGTGTCCCGATACATACACTCTAAAAAAAATGGACAAACCCAAACGTTGGGTTAAAAAAGTAATGTAACATTTAACCCAAAGGCTGGGTTGGTCCATATTTGACCCAAGGTTGGGTTGAAGAAACCCAGCATTTTGATTCATGGACCCGGACGATCCAGACTGTGTGACCTGTGACCTTCTGGTAATTACTGCATCATCTCGGGCGGCTGGAGGGGAAGTGATGCGTAGACTATGACATCACTCACTGATGTCATCAGTTCACTGGTCTCCGTGCCAACAGTGACATCTGCTAATGACCATCAGGAGAGAGAAGATGTGAAGGAGAGTTTAGATCTGATTAATGATGGAGAAGAGGAAACCTGGAGAAGTTATCGGATCACACTATCAAACGGCACCTCCTCTGTCTTGTGTGTCCAGCCCGACCGAGTGGACGAGTCTTCATGAAGCATCTCTGCAGACGAGTGGACGAGTCTTCATGAAGCATCTCTGCAGACGAGTGGACGAGTCTTCATGAAGCATCTCTGCAGACGAGTGGATGAGTCTTCGTGAAGCATCTCTGCAGACGAGTGGACGAGTCTTCATGAAGCATCTCTGCAGACGAGTGGACGAATCTTCATGAAGCATCTCTGCGGACGAGTGGACGAGTCTTCATGAAGCATCTCTGCGGACGAGTGGACGAATCTTCATGAAGCATCTCTGCAGACGAGTGGATGAGTCTTCGTGAAGCATCTCTGCAGACGAGTGGACGAGTCTTCATGAAGCATCTCTGCACACGAGTGGACGAGTCTTCGTGAAGCATCTCTGCAGACGAGTGGACGAGTCTTCATGAAGCATCTCTGCAGACGAGTGGATGAGTCTTCGTGAAGCATCTCTGCAGACGAGTGGACGAGTCTTCATGAAGCATCTCTGCAGACGAGTGGACGAGTCTTCGTGAAGCATCTCTGCAGACGAGTGGACGAGTCTTCGTGAAGCATCTCTGCAGACGAGTGGACGAGTCTTCATGAAGCATCTCTGCAGACGAGTGGACGAGTCTTCATGAAGCATCTCTGCAGACGAGTGGACGAGTCTTCATGAAGCATCTCTGCACACGAGTGGACGAGTCTTCGTGAAGCATCTCTGCAGACGAGTGGACGAGTCTTCATGAAGCATCTCTGCAGACGAGTGGACGAGTCTTCATGAAGCATCTCTGCAGACGAGTGGACGAGTCTTCATGAAGCATCTCTGCAGACGAGTGGATGAGTCTTCGTGAAGCATCTCTGCAGACGAGTGGACGAGTCTTCATGAAGCATCTCTGCACACGAGTGGACGAGTCTTCGTGAAGCATCTCTGCAGACGAGTGGACGAGTCTTCGTGAAGCATCTCTGCAGACGAGTGGACGAGTCTTCATGAAGCATCTCTGCAGACGAGTGGACGAGTCTTCATGAAGCATCTCTGCAGACGAGTGGACGAGTCTTCATGAAGCATCTCTGCAGACGAGTGGACGAGTCTTCATGAAGCATCTCTGCAGACGAGTGGACGAGTCTTCGTGAAGCATCTCTGCAGACGAGTGGACGAGTCTTCGTGAAGCATCTCTGCAGACGAGTGGACGAGTCTTCGTGAAGCATCTCTGCAGACGAGTGGACGAGTCTTCATGAAGCATCTCTGCAGACGAGTGGACGAGTCTTCGTGAAGCATCTCTGCAGACGAGTGGACGAGTCTTCGTGAAGCATCTCTGCAGACGAGTGGACGAGTCTTCGTGAAGCATCTCTGCAGACGAGTGGACGAGTCTTCGTGAAGCATCTCTGCAGACGAGTGGACGAATCTTCATGAAGCATCTCTGCAGACGAGTGGACGAGTCTTCATGAAGCATCTCTGCAGACGAGTGGACGAGTCTTCATGAAGCATCTCTGCAGACGAGTGGACGAATCTTCCTGAAGCATCTCTGCAGACGAGTGGACGAGTCTTCATGAAGCATCTCTGCAGACGAGTGGACGAGTCTTCATGAAGCATCTCTGCAGACGAGTGGACGAGTCTTCATGAAGCATCTCTGCAGACGAGTGGACGAGTCTTCGTGAAGCATCTCTGCAGACGAGTGGACGAGTCTTCGTGAAGCATCTCTGCAGACGAGTGGACGAGTCTTCGTGAAGCATCTCTGCAGACGAGTGGACGAGTCTTCGTGAAGCATCTCTGCAGACGAGTGGACGAGTCTTCGTGAAGCATCTCTGCAGACGAGTGGACGAGTCTTCGTGAAGCATCTCTGCAGACGAGTGGACGAGTCTTCGTGAAGCATCTCTGCAGACGAGTGGACGAGTCTTCGTGAAGCATCTCTGCAGACGAGTGGACGAGTCTTCGTGAAGCATCTCTGCAGACGAGTGGACGAGTCTTCGTGAAGCATCTCTGCAGACGAGTGGACGAGTCTTCGTGAAGCATCTCTGCAGACGAGTGGACGAGTCTTCGTGAAGCATCTCTGCAGACGAGTGGACGAGTCTTCGTGAAGCATCTCTGCAGACGAGTGGACGAGTCTTCATGAAGCATCTCTGCGGACGAGTGGACGAGTCTTCATGAAGCATCTCTGCAGACGAGTGGACGAATCTTCATGAAGCATCTCTGCAGACGAGTGGACGAGTCTTCATGAAGCATCTCTGCAGACGAGTGGACGAGTCTTCGTGAAGCATCTCTGCAGACGAGTGGACGAGTCTTCGTGAAGCATCTCTGCGGACGAGTGGACGAGTCTTCATGAAGCATCTCTGCAGACGAGTGGACGAGTCTTCATGAAGCATCTCTGCGGACGAGTGGACGAGTCTTCATGAAGCATCTCTGCGGACGAGTGGACGAGTCTTCATGAAGCATCTCTGCAGACGAGTGGACGAGTCTTCATGAAGCATCTCTGCAGACGAGTGGACGAGTCTTCATGAAGCATCTCTGCAGACGAGTGGACGAGTCTTCATGAAGCATCTCTGCAGACGAGTGGACGAGTCTTCATGAAGCATCTCTGCAGACGAGTGGACGAATCTTCATGAAGCATCTCTGCGGACGAGTGGACGAGTCTTCATGAAGCATCTCTGCAGACGAGTGGACGAATCTTCGTGAAGCATCTCTGCAGACGAGTGGACGAATCTTCGTGAAGCATCTCTGCAGACGAGTGGACGAATCTTCGTGAAGCATCTCTGCAGACGAGTGGACGAATCTTCATTAAGCATCTCTGCGGACGAGTGGACGAGTCTTCATGAAGCATCTCTGCAGACGAGTGGACGAATCTTCGTGAAGCATCTCTGCAGACGAGTGGACGAGTCTTCATGAAGCATCTCTGCAGACGAGTGGACGAGTCTTCATGAAGCATCTCTGCAGACGAGTGGACGAGTCTTCATGAAGCATCTCTGCAGACGAGTGGACGAGTCTTCATGAAGCATCTCTGCAGACGAGTGGACGAATCTTCATGAAGCATCTCTGCAGACGAGTGGACGAGTCTTCATGAAGCATCTCTGCAGACGAGTGGACGAGTCTTCATGAAGCATCTCTGCAGACGAGTGGACGAGTCTTCATGAAGCATCTCTGCAGACGAGTGGACGAGTCTTCATGAAGCATCTCTGCAGACGAGTGGACGAGTCTTCATGAAGCATCTCTGCAGACGAGTGGACGAATCTTCGTGAAGCATCTCTGCAGACGAGTGGACGAATCTTCGTGAAGCATCTCTGCAGACGAGTGGACGAGTCTTCATGAAGCATCTCTGCAGACGAGTGGACGAGTCTTCATGAAGCATCTCTGCAGACGAGTGGACGAGTCTTCATGAAGCATCTCTGCAGACGAGTGGACGAGTCTTCGTGAAGCATCTCTGCAGACGAGTGGACGAATCTTCGTGAAGCATCTCTGCAGACGAGTGGACGAATCTTCGAGAAGCATCTCTGCAGACGAGTGGACGAATCTTCATGAAGCATCTCTGCAGAAGAGTGGACGAGTCTTCATGAAGCATCTCTGCAGACGAGTGGACGAATCTTCGTGAAGCATCTCTGCAGACGAGTGGACGAGTCTTCATGAAGCATCTCTGCAGACGAGTGGACGAATCTTCGTGAAGCATCTCTGCAGACGAGTGGACGAATCTTCATGAAGCATCTCTGCAGACGAGTGGACGAGTCTTCATGAAGCATCTCTGCAGACGAGTGGACGAATCTTCGTGAAGCATCTCTGCAGACGAGTGGACGAGTCTTCATGAAGCATCTCTGCAGACGAGTGGACGAGTCTTCATGAAGCATCTCTGCAGACGAGTGGACGAGTCTTCATGAAGCATCTCTGCAGACGAGTGGACGAGTCTTCATGAAGCATCTCTGCAGACGAGTGGACGAGTCTTCATGAAGCATCTCTGCAGACGAGTGGACGAGTCTTCATGAAGCATCTCTGCAGACGAGTGGACGAATCTTCATGAAGCATCTCTGCAGACGAGTGGACGAGTCTTCATGAAGCATCTCTGCAGACGAGTGGACGAGTCTTCATGAAGCATCTCTGCAGACGAGTGGACGAGTCTTCATGAAGCATCTCTGCAGACGAGTGGACGAATCTTCGTGAAGCATCTCTGCAGACGAGTGGACGAATCTTCGTGAAGCATCTCTGCAGACGAGTGGACGAGTCTTCATGAAGCATCTCTGCAGACGAGTGGACGAATCTTCATGAAGCATCTCTGCGGACGAGTGGACGAGTCTTCATGAAGCATCTCTGCAGACGAGTGGACGAATCTTCATGAAGCATCTCTGCAGACGAGTGGACGAGTCTTCATGAAGCATCTCTGCAGACGAGTGGACGAGTCTTCATGAAGCATCTCTGCAGACGAGTGGACGAGTCTTCATGAAGCATCTCTGCAGACGAGTGGATGAGTCTTCGTGAAGCATCTCTGCAGACGAGTGGACGAGTCTTCATGAAGCATCTCTGCAGACGAGTGGACGAATCTTCATGAAGCATCTCTGCGGACGAGTGGACGAGTCTTCATGAAGCATCTCTGCAGACGAGTGGACGAATCTTCATGAAGCATCTCTGCAGACGAGTGGATGAGTCTTCGAGAAGCATCTCTGCAGACGAGTGGACGAGTCTTCATGAAGCATCTCTGCAGACGAGTGGACGAGTCTTCATGAAGCATCTCTGCACACGAGTGGACGAGTCTTCGTGAAGCATCTCTGCAGACGAGTGGACGAGTCTTCGTGAAGCATCTCTGCAGACGAGTGGATGAGTCTTCGTGAAGCATCTCTGCAGACGAGTGGACGAGTCTTCATGAAGCATCTCTGCACACGAGTGGACGAGTCTTCGTGAAGCATCTCTGCAGACGAGTGGACGAGTCTTCGTGAAGCATCTCTGCAGACGAGTGGACGAGTCTTCATGAAGCATCTCTGCAGACGAGTGGACGAGTCTTCATGAAGCATCTCTGCAGACGAGTGGACGAGTCTTCGTGAAGCATCTCTGCAGACGAGTGGACGAGTCTTCGTGAAGCATCTCTGCAGACGAGTGGACGAGTCTTCGTGAAGCATCTCTGCAGACGAGTGGACGAGTCTTCATGAAGCATCTCTGCAGACGAGTGGACGAGTCTTCGTGAAGCATCTCTGCGGACGAGTGGACGAGTCTTCATGAAGCATCTCTGCAGACGAGTGGACGAGTCTTCATGAAGCATCTCTGCGGACGAGTGGACGAGTCTTCATGAAGCATCTCTGCAGACGAGTGGACGAGTCTTCATGAAGCATCTCTGCGGACGAGTGGACGAGTCTTCATGAAGCATCTCTGCGGACGAGTGGACGAGTCTTCATGAAGCATCTCTGCGGACGAGTGGACGAGTCTTCATGAAGCATCTCTGCAGACGAGTGGACGAGTCTTCATGAAGCATCTCTGCAGACGAGTGGATGAGTCTTCATGAAGCATCTCTGCAGACGAGTGGACGAGTCTTCATGAAGCATCTCTGCGGACGAGTGGACGAGTCTTCATGAAGCATCTCTGCGGACGAGTGGACGAGTCTTCATGAAGCATCTCTGCAGACGAGTGGACGAATCTTCATGAAGCATCTCTGCAGACGAGTGGACGAATCTTCATGAAGCATCTCTGCAGACGAGTGGACGAGTCTTCATGAAGCATCTCTGCAGACGAGTGGACGAATCTTCATGAAGCATCTCTGCAGACGAGTGGACGAGTCTTCATGAAGCATCGGTCCTTCCGCCGGATGAACAGTGACAGTAAAACACCAACAGCTTTTATTCCCTCACTCAAATGAGAGTATCCACTAATAAAGGCTTCTCTGCACGGCTCCGCGCACAACACGAGTGCATGATGTGTGAACTAATACATTTTGATGCTTGCATGACTTCATACGCAGGGCTTTTCTCAGGAAAATGAAGCGAGTGTGTGTTTAAAACAAGAACTAATATCTGCCAATCGAGTCGAAATATATCTTACATCAAAGGAGAAACAAGATTATTCTTCTGACAGATATTAGTTCTTGTTTTAAACACAAACTCACTGCATTTTAATGCATTTTTCATTAGTCAAGTCTTAATATGTGATTTATGTGTGTGTGTGTGTGTGTGTGTGTGTGTGTGTGTGTGTGTGTGTGTGTGTGTGAGCACTGCAAAAAACATTTTTCTTATTTAGTATTTTTGTCTGGTTTCCAGTCCAAATATCTAAAAATACTCAAATAAAGAAGCATTTACGACATGAGTAATTATTCCACAAGATACTATGTCTTGTTTTCTGGGGAAATAAATACAATTAAGTAAGATTTTTGCTTAAATCAAGCTAAATTATCTGCCAATGGGGTCAGAAAAATAATCTTGTTTCTGTTTGAAAAATTAGCTTATTATAAGCAACTCTATTAATTTTGATTTATTTCCCCAGAAAACAAGACATAATATCTTGTAGAATTTTACTCATCTAGTAAAGGCATCTTGATTTAAGAATGCGATATTTCAACTGTTTGTTGTCTCTGTCTCCGTACGCATGTCCAGCGTAGACGAACACGTCACCGCGCGTTAGAGTCACACTGACCGAGTTACTCACGGATGAGAATTACTATAGACTCATGTAGAGAACCACACCTCAACACACACACACACACACACACACACACACACACGCACACACACACACACCACACACACCACACCACACACACATGTGTACCTTTAACATGTTTTTGTCAATGTCAATGTAACATTTCATTCTTCAAGCATTATGTGATCGTTACTTGTGAATGTTCTCTGAAACATCTGTTACCATCTAAAAATAAAAAATAAAAAGTATCAATGTTTTTGTACGTTTTGAGAACATTATTAAAGACCTGATAACTTTGAACAAACGTTCTATTAACGCTACTGGAGAATTCTGTGCATTACTCTGAGAACGATCCCTGTCGGCTGAGAATCTGATCGTGAAATGAAGAGCGTCTCACATCTTTCAGCCGAGCCAGAATTAAGAATGTAGGGAATGTAAGGAAATGTGTGTGTGTGTGTGTGTGTGTGTGTGTGTGTGTGTGTGTCAGCCACATTAGTGACGCTTCATCACGGTGAGTTTAATCCGGTCCGCTCGTCTCCACACTGATGTTTTTAGATTTATATGAGAGGCTTATTCAAATTTCAAACATCAGCCTGAAAATAAAGCCTGGCAGGAGAGGCGGATGAAGATGAAGATGAAGAAGAAGAAGATGAAGATGAAGATGAAGAAGAAGACCAAGAAGAAGATGAAGAAGAAGATGAAGAAGAAGAAGAAGAAGAAGAAGAAGAAGAAGAAGAAGATGAAGAAGCAGAAGATGAAGAAGAAGAAGATGAAGATGAAGATGAAGAAGAAGACCAAGAAGAAGATGAAGAAGCAGAAGATGAAGAAGCAGAAGATGAAGAAGAAGAAGATGAAGATGAAGATGAAGAAGAAGACCAAGAAGAAGATGAAGAAGCAGAAGATGAAGAAGAAGAAGATGAAGATGAAGATGAAGAAGAAGACCAAGAAGAAGATGAAGAAGCAGAAGATGAAGAAGCAGAAGATGAAGAAGAAGAAGATGAAGATGAAGATGAAGAAGAAGACCAAGAAGAAGATGAAGAAGAAGATGAAGAAGAAGAAGAAGAAGAAGAAGAAGAAGAAGAAGAAGATGAAGAAGCAGAAGATGAAGAAGAAGCAGAAGGAGAGTCCTGTGTTTAGTCCTGTGTTTAGTCCTGTGTTTAGTTCTGTGTTTAGTTCTGTGTTTAGTTCTGTGTTTAGTCCTGTGTTTAGTCCTGTGTTTAGTCCTGTGTTTAGTCCTGTGTTTAGTTCTGTGTTTAGTTCTGTGTTTAGTCCTGTGTTTAGTCCTGTGTTTAGTCCTGTGTTTAGTTCTGTGTTTAGTTCTGTGTTTAGTCCTGTGTTTAGTCCTGTGTTTAGTTCTGTGTTTAGTTCTGTGTTTAGTCCTGTGTTTAGTTCAGTGTTTAGCCCTGTGTTTAGTTCTGTGTTTAGTCCTGTGTTTAGTCCTGTGTTTAGTCCTGTGTTTAGTCCTGTGTTTAGTTCTGTGTTTAGTCCTGTGTTTAGTCCTGTGTTTAGTCCTGTGTTTAGTCCTGTGTTTAGTCCTGTGTTTAGTTCTATGTTTAGTTCAGTGTTTAGTCCTGTTTAGTTCAGTGTTTAGTCCTGTGTTTAGTTCTGTGTTTAGTTCTGTGTTTAGTCCTGTTTAGTTCAGTGTTTAGTTCAGTGTTTAGTTCTGTGTTTAGTCCTGTGTTTAGTTCTGTGTTTAGTCCTGTGTTTAGTCCTGTGTTTAGTCCTGTGTTTAGTTCTGTGTTTAGTTCTGTGTTTAGTTCTGTGTTTAGTCCTGTGTTTAGTCCTGTGTTTAGTCCTGTGTTTAGTCCAGTGTTTAGTCCTGTGTTTAGTCCTGTGTTTAGTCCTGTGTTTAGTCCTGTGTTTAGTTCTGTGTTTAGTCCTGTTTAGTTCAGTGTTTAGTTCAGTGTTTAGTTCAGTGTTTAGTCCTGTGTTTAGTCCTGTGTTTAGTCCTGTGTTTACTTCTGTGTTTAGTCCTGTGTTTAGTTCTGTGTTTAGTCCTGTGTTTAATCCTGTTTAGTTCAGTGTTTAGTCCTGTGTTTAAGCCCTGTGTTTAGTTCAGTGTTTAGGCCTGTGTTTAAGCCCTGTGTTTAGTCCTGTGTTTAGTCCTGTGTTTAAGCCCTGTGTTTAGTCCTGTGTTTAGTTCTGTGTTTAGTCCTGTTTAGTTCAGTGTTTAGTCCTGTGTTTAGTCCTGTGTTTAGTCCTGTGTTTAATCCTGTTTAGTTCAGTGTTTAGTCCTGTGTTTAGTCCTGTGTTTAGTTCTGTGTTTAGTCCTGTTTAGTTCAGTGTTTAGTCCTGTGTTTAGTCCTGTGTTTAGTCCTATGTTTAATCCTGTTTAGTTCAGTGTTTAGTCCTGTGTTTAAGCCCTGTGTTTAGTTCAGTGTTTAGGCCTGTGTTTAAGCCCTGTGTTTAGTCCTGTGTTTAGTCCTGTGTTTAAGCCCTGTGTTTAGTCCTGTGTTTAGTTCTGTGTTTAGTCCTGTTTAGTTCAGTGTTTAGTCCTGTGTTTAAGTCCTGTGTTTAGTCCTGTTTAGTTCAGTGTTCAGTCCTGTGTTTAAGTCCTGTGTTTAGTCCTGTGTTTAGTCCTGTGTTTAGTCATGTGTTTAGTTCAGTGTTTAGTCCTGTGTTTAAGCCCTGTGTTTAGTTCAGTGTTTAGGTCTGTGTTTAAGCCCTGTGTTTAGTCCTGTGTTTAGTTCTGTGTTTAGTCCTGTTTAGTTCAGTGTTTAGTCCTGTGTTTAAGTCCTGTGTTTAGTCCTGTTTAGTTCAGTGTTTAGTCCTGTGTTTAAGTCCTGTGTTTAGTCCTGTGTTTAGTCCAGTGTTTAGTCCTGTGTTTAAGCCCTGTGTTTAGTCCTGTGTTTAGTCCTGTGTTTAAGCCCTGTGTTTAGTCCTGTGTTTAGTTCTGTGTTTAGTCCTGTTTAGTTCAGTGTTTAGTCCTGTGTTTAAGTGCTGTGTTTAGTCCTGTTTAGTTCAGTGTTTAGTCCTGTGTTTAAGCCCTGTGTTTAGTCCTGTGTTTAGGCCCTGTGTTTAGTCCTGTGTTTAGTTCTGTGTTTAGTCCTGTTTAGTTCAGTGTTTAGTCCTGATTAGTTCAGTGTTTAGTCCTGTGTTTAAGCCCTGTGTTTAGTCCTGTGTTTAGTTCTGTGTTTAGTCCTGTGTTTAGTTATGTGTTTAGTCCTGTTTAGTTCATTGTTTAGTCCTGTGTTTAGTCCTGTTTAATTCAGTGATTAGTCCTGTGTTTAGTCCTGTGTTTAGTCCTATGTTTAGTTCAGTGTTTAGTCCTGTGTTTAGTTCTGTGTTTAGTCCTGTTTAGTTCAGTGTTTAGTCCTGTGTTTAGTCCTGTGTTTAGTCATATGTTTAATCCTGTTTAGTTCAGTGTTTAGTCCTGTGTTTAAGCCCTGTGTTTAGTTCAGTGTTTAGGCCTGTGTTTAAGCCCTGTGTTTAGTCCTGTGTTTAGTCCTGTGTTTAAGCCCTGTGTTTAGTCCTGTGTTTAGTTCTGTGTTTAGTCCTGTTTAGTTCAGTGTTTAGTCCTGTGTTTAAGTCCTGTGTTTAGTCCTGTTTAGTTCAGTGTTCAGTCCTGTGTTTAAGTCCTGTGTTTAGTCCTGTGTTTAGTCCTGTGTTTAGTCATGTGTTTAGTTCGGTGTTTAGTCCTGTGTTTAAGCCCTGTGTTTAGTTCAGTGTTTAGGTCTGTGTTTAAGCCCTGTGTTTAGTCCTGTGTTTAGTTCTGTGTTTAGTCCTGTTTAGTTCAGTGTTTAGTCCTGTGTTTAAGTCCTGTGTTTAGTCCTGTTTAGTTCAGTGTTTAGTCCTGTGTTTAAGTCCTGTGTTTAGTCCTGTGTTTAGTCCAGTGTTTAGTCCTGTGTTTAAGCCCTGTGTTTAGTCCTGTGTTTAGTCCTGTGTTTAGTTCTGTGTTTAGTCCTGTTTAGTTCAGTGTTTAGTCCTGTGTTTAAGTGCTGTGTTTAGTCCTGTTTAGTTCAGTGTTTAGTCCTGTGTTTAAGTGCTGTGTTTAGTCCTGTTTAGTTCAGTGTTTAGTCCTGTGTTTAAGTGCTGTGTTTAGTCCTGTTTAGTTCAGTGTTTAGTCCTGTGTTTAAGCCCTGTGTTTAGTCCTGTGTTTAAGCCCTGTGTTTAGTCCTGTGTTTAGTTCTGTGTTTAGTCCTGTTTAGTTCAGTGTTTAGTCCTGATTAGTTCTGTGTTTAGTCCTGTGTTTAAGCCCTGTGTTTAGTCCTGTGTTTAGTCCTGTGTTTAGTTCTGTGTTTAGTCCTGTGTTTAGTTATGTGTTTAGTCCTGTTTAGTTCATTGTTTAGTCCTGTGTTTAGTCCTGTTTAATTCAGTGATTAGTCCTGTGTTTAAGTCCTGTGTTTAGTCCTGTGTTTAGTCCTATGTTTAGTCCTGTGTTTAGTCCTGTTTAGTTCAGTGTTTAGTCCTGTGTTTAAGTCCTGTGTTTAGTCCTGTGTTTAGTTCTGTGTTTAAGTCCTGTTTAGTTCAGTGTTTAGTCCTGTGTTTAAGTCCTGTGTTTAGTCCTGTGTTTAGTCCTATGTTTAGTCCTGTTTAGTTCAGTATTTAGTCCCGTGTTTAGTCCTGTTTAGTTCAGTGTGTAGTCCTGTTTAGTTCAGTGTTTAGTCCTGTGTGTATAGCCCCGTGTGTATAGCCCCGTGTGTATTAGCCCCGTCTGTATAGCCCCGTGTGTATAGCCCCGTGTGTATAGCACCGTGTGTTTAGTCCCGTGTGTATAGCCCTGTGTGTATAGCCCCGTGTGTATAGCCCTGTGTGTATAGCCCCGTGTGTATAGCCCCATGTGTATATCCCCGTTTGTATAGCCCCGTGTGTATAGCCCCGTGTGTATATCCCCGTTTGTATAGCCCCGTGTGTATAGCCCCGTGTGTATAGCCCTGTGTGTATAGCCCCGTGTGTATAGCCCAGTGTGTATAGCCCTGTGTGTATAGCCCCGTGTGTATAGCCCAGTGTGTATAGCCCCGTGTGTATAGCCCCGTGTGTATAGCCCAGTGTGTATAGCCCCGTGTGTATAGCCCCGTGTGTATAGCCCAGTGTGTATAGCCCCGTGTGTATAGCCCCGTGTGTATAGCCCCGTTTGTATAGCCCCGTGTGTATAGCCCCGTGTATAGCCCAGTGTGTATAGCCCCGTGTGTATAGCCCCGTGTGTATAGCCTAGTGTGTATAGCCCCGTGTGTATAGCCCCGTGTGTTTAGTCCTGTGTTTAGTCCTGTGTTTAATCCTGTTTAGTTCAGTGTTTAGTCCTGTGTTTAGTCCTGTTTAGTTCAGTGTTTAGTCCTGTGTTTAGTCCTGTGTTTAGTTCTGTGTTTAGTCCTGTTTAGTTCAGTGTTTAGTCCTGTGTTTAGTCCTGTGTTTAGTTCTGTGTTTAATCCTGTTTAGTTCAGTGTTTAGTCCTGTGTTTAAGCCCTGTGTTTAGTTCAGTGTTTAGGCCTGTGTTTAAGCCCTGTGTTTAGTCCTGTGTTTAGTCCTGTGTTTAAGCCCTGTGTTTAGTCCTGTGTTTAGTTCTGTGTTTAGTCCTGTTTAGTTCAGTGTTTAGTCCTGTGTTTAAGTCCTGTGTTTAGTCCTGTTTAGTTCAGTGTTCAGTCCTGTGTTTAAGTCCTGTGTTTAGTCCTGTGTTTAGTCCTGTGTTTAGTTATGTGTTTAGTCCTGTGTTTAAGTCCTGTGTTTAGTCCTGTGTTTAGTCCTGTGTTTAAGCCCTGTGTTTAGTTCAGTGTTTAGTCCTGTGTTTAAGCCCTGTGTTTAGTTCAGTGTTTAGGCCTGTGCAGTGGTGTAGTCTAGTTTTTTGTAGTGAGTATACTGTGACCCCAACCCCCCCCCCCCCCCTCCCCCCGCCTAACCCGTCTCATACTAACCCGTCTCATCACCCCATAAGCACCACCACACTCACTAATGCATACAGTATGCAACGACATGTCATTGAGAGCATTATGAGACTAAGTGTTATCAACATGTCAATTTATTATAAGCAACACAAGACTTTAACAGCCAATGACATTTACAGCTGAGGAGACTGGACTGATTTTCTACTGTTTAGTGTTAATCACCATTTAACTCAGCCAGTTAAGAGCTAGCCTACATTTAGCCTTAGATGTTATTTGAATATGGTCCCTGAAGCACAGGTTTTATCAGCTGACAATAAAATAAATAAAAATAAAACAATATAGGCACAAATACAAATTTATTTTTAGAAATGGTGCTTTTGAAAGAAAATTGTGTTATTGTTTTGACAAGTTTACTGTTTAAATTAAAACATGTATGAAAACTTGTGTGATATTCCTTTTTAAAATAAGTTTTAATAGATTTCATCATTATTATTATTTTACAGTACATTTTACTGTGCAATTTCTTTCATAATTTCTTTGAGTTTATACCGAACTTTTATTTTGACAGGTTGTCGTAAAGACATTACAGTTTCTGTGTGTGTATGATACGAATGAATGACGATAGTTTTATCAAATGAAATGGTGAAATTCTCATGAAGTGACTCTCATAGCAGCTCTGTGATGAAGTTCATGTGTCATGTGTAGCCTACATCATGTCCTCATAGCTACAGTGAAGCGCTGACACAAGCACGCGCTTGCTTCAGTGTGTGTGTGTGTGTAGTAGAGCACACATTGAGCGCTCATTCCCAGAGACGCGTTGAACAACTGCAGTCTCTTTTAGTTTTTAATATTCACGCGATTTGATCTGTGTCCATTGCAAACACAGACGCGGTGAATTTATGAATGAAAGTGTGAAAGTTCTGTCACAAAACGAAGTTGTTACGTATCCTCACGCTTTTTTTAGTGGGTATACGGAAATACTTGGCATTTCCTAGTGGGTATACGGCGTATACCTGCGTATCACGTAGACTACACCACTGGGCCTGTGTTTAAGCCCTGTGTTTAGTCCTGTGTTTAGTCCTGTGTTTAAGCCCTGTGTTTAGTCCTGTGTTTAGTTCTGTGTTTAGTCCTGTTTAGTTCAGTGTTTAGTCCTGTGTTTAAGTCCTGTGTTTAGTCCTGTGTTTAGTCCTGTTTAGTCCTGTGTTTAGTCCTGTGTTTAGTCCTGTGTTTAGTTCTGTGTTTAGTCCTGTTTAGTTCAGTGTTTAGTCCTGTGTTTAAGTCCTGTGTTTAGTCCTGTTTAGTTCAGTGTTTAGTCCTGTGTTTAAGTCCTGTGTTTAGTCCTGTTTAGTTCAGTGTTTAGTCCTGTGTTTAAGTTCTGTGTTTAGTCCTGTTTAGTTCAGTGTTTAGTCCTGTGTTTAAGTTCTGTGTTTAGTCCTGTTTAGTTCAGTGTTTAGTCCTGTGTTTAAGTCCTGTGTTTAGTCCTGTTTAGTTCAGTGTTTAGTCCTGTGTTTAAGTTCTGTGTTTAGTCCTGTTTAGTTCAGTGTTTAGTCCTGTGTTTAAGTCCTGTGTTTAGTCCTGTGTTTAGTCCAGTGTTTAGTCCTGTGTTTAAGTCCTGTGTTTAGTCCTGTGTTTAGTCCTGTGTTTAAGCCCTGTGTTTAGTCCTGTGTTTAGTCCTGTTTAGTTCAGTGTTTAGTCCTGTTTAGTTCAGTGTTTAGTCCTGTGTTTAAGCCCTGTGTTTAGTCCTGTGTTTAGTTCTGTGTTTAGTCCTGTGTTTAGTTATGTGTTTAGTCCTGTTTAGTCCTGTGTTTAGTCCTGTGTTTAGTCCTGTGTTTAGTCCTGTTTAATTCAGTGATTAGTCCTGTGTTTAAGTCCTGTGTTTAGTCCTGTGTTTAGTCCTATGTTTAGTCCTGTGTTTAGTCCTGTTTAGTTCAGTGTTTAGTCCTGTGTTTAAGTCCTGTGTTTAGTCCTGTGTTTAGTCCTGTTTAGTTCAGTGTTTAGTCCTGTGTTTAAGTCCTGTGTTTAGTCCTGTGTTTAGTCCTATGTTTAGTCCTGTTTATTTAGTTCAGTGTGTAGTCCTGTTTAGTTCAGTGTTTAGTCCTGTGTGTATAGCCCCGTGTGTATAGCCCCGTGTGTATTAGCCCCGTGTGTATAGCCCCGTGTGTATAGCTCCGTGTGTATAGCACCGTGTGTTTAGTCCCGTGTGTATAGCCCTGTGTGTATAGCCCCGTGTGTATAGCCCTGTGTGTATAGCCCCGTGTGTATAGCCCCATGTGTATATCCCCGTTTGTATAGCCCCGTGTGTATAGCCCCGTGTGTATAGCCCCGTGTGTATAGCCCCGTGTGTATAGCCCAGTGTGTATAGCCCCGTGTGTATAGCCCCGTGTGTATAGCCCCGTGTGTATAGCCCAGTGTGTATAGCCCCGTGTGTATAGCCCCGTGTGTATAGCCCCGTTTGTATAGCCCCGTGTGTATAGCCCCGTGTGTATAGCCCAGTGTGTATAGCCCCGTGTGTATAGCCCCGTGTGTATAGCCCAGTGTGTATAGCCCCGTGTGTATAGCCCCGTGTGTATAGCCCCGTGTGTATAGCCCCGTGTGTATA
>NC_136878.1:273345-275845 GCF_949152265.1 Phoxinus phoxinus | reverse complement strand
TTTGAATAATAGAAATGTATGATCTTATATGTGAATGCTAGGCCGAAGAGATGTGTTTTTAGTCTAGATTTGAACTGACAGAGTGTGTCTGCTTCCCGGACAATGGTAGGAAGACTGTTCCAGAGTTTTGGTGCTAAATAGGAAAAGGATCTACCGCCAGCAGTCGATTCTGATATTCTAGGTATTATTAACTGGCCGGAGTTTTGAGATCGCAGTAGACGTGAAGGACTATAATGCGTTAAGAGCTCGCTCAAGTACTGCGGAGATAAACCATTAGTGCTTTGTAAGTGATCAGCAATATTTTAAAATGTATACGATGTTTAATAGGCAGCCAATGCAGTGTTGACAGAACGGGGCTAATATGGTCATACTTCCTGGTTCTGGTAAGAACTCGAGCGGCTGCGTTTTGAACTAGCTGTAGTTTGTTTATTAAGCGTGCAGGGCAACCACCCAGTAGAGCATTACAATAATCTAGCCTTGAGGTCATGAACGCATCAACTAATTGTTCTGCATTATTCATTGAGAGCATATGACGTAATTTAGATATATTTTTAAGATGGAAGAAAGCGGTTTTACAGATACTAGACACATGACTTTCAAATGAAAGATTGGTATCAAAGAGCACACACACACACACACACACACACACCCAGGTTCCTAACCGACGACGAAGACTTAACAGAGCAGCCATCAAGTGTTAGACAGTACTCTAGATTATTACGTGAGGAAGTTTTTTGTCCAATAATTAGAATCTCAGTTTTTTCTGAATTTAGTAGTAGGAAAGTACTAGTCATCCAGTTTTTTATATCAGCTATGCATTCCGTTAATGTTGTGAATTGGTAGGTTTCGTTAGGTTTTGAAGAAATATACAGCAGAGTATCATCAGCATAACAGTGAAAGCTAATTCCATGTTTCCTAATGATATCTCCTAATGGTAGCATGTACAGAGTGAACAGCAGCGGTCCTAGTACTGAGCCTTGTGGTACGCCATACTGAACTTGTGATTGATAAGACATCTCTTCATTTACTGCTACAAACTGATAACGGTCAGATAAGTGTGATTTAAACCATGCTAGTGCAATTCCACTAATGCCAACATAATGTTCGAGTCTATTTAAAAGGATGTTGTGGTCAATGGTGTCAAATGCAGCACTAAGATCAAGTAATACTAATAGAGAGATACAACCACGATCGGATGATAAGAGCAAATCATTTGTGACTCTAACGAGAGCTGTCTCGGTACTATGGTACGGTCTAAATCCGGACTGAAAATCCTCGCAAATATCATTTCTTTCAAGAAAGGAACATAATTGTGAAGATACTGCTTTTTTTTAGCCTAGAAATCTAGACGCACCCTAGCGGCAGCAACATTTATTTTGCAGCCAGTGTAGTCTAGCAACTCTCCGTTGACTTTCGAGCTGGAAAAACCAAACTCTAGTCAGGCCAATCACATCGTGTATAGAGTCGGTGGGCGGCAGAGTTGTGACGGTTCTGTGTGAATTCCCTGCTACTTGAAAATAAAGAATGGCTGCTGGCGAACAACCGTCTTTCGGCTTTGGCCGCGACTCTGGAGGATTTGGATTTAAAGGAGAACTCCGGTCAATTTTAACATTGAGCTCATTTTTTTGTAAATCTGGAGTGCTGTCAATACAGAGAACAACGACAAAAATCGGTGTTGCCTACACCGTGTTATCCTCTTTTTAAAATTTGCACCCTATTGACTTCAATGGGGCAAGTTTTAAACCTGCTTTTAGCCTCTTAACATCCTTATTGTTTCATTACAAGTGCCCAGCCAAGTTAGATGATAACTTCAGAGTGAACACTGTGAATCTGACTGCATTAGATGTGAAAGATATTAATAAAAATGATGTTATATCAGCCAGCGCACATACCTGTATTTAGTTCCTGTTTTTGGTCGAAGTCCAAAGTAGTCGATTGTCGAGTTCACGCGCGTGATCATATGTAACTAAACCCATGCACGTGAACTCGACAATCGACTACTTTGGACTTCGACCGAAAACAGGAACTAAATACAGGTATGTGCGCTGGCTGATATAACATCATTTTTATTAATATCTTTCACATCTAATGCAGTCAGATTCACAGTGTTCACTCTGAAGTTATCATCTAACTTGGCTGGGCACTTGTAATGAAACAATAAGGATGTTAAGAGGCTAAAAGCAGGTTTAAAACTTGCCCCATTGAAGTCAATAGGGTGCAAATTTTAAAAAGAGGATAACACGGTGTAGGCAACACCGATTTTTGTAGTTGTTCTCTGTATTGACAGCACTCCAAATTTACAAAAAAATGAGCTCAATGTTAAAATTGACCGGAGTTCTCCTTTAAGCTTTTCTTTGAGAAAATAACAAAAAACAGCACTTAAGTCATTCTTAAAAAAGAAAGATGTGTCCGGAGTTTTGCCGACCGGATACGGCAAAAGTTTAATATATCAACTAGCCCCGCTGGTGGGAAAATGCATGGGACTCACTTGCTCCGGCTG
>NC_136878.1:263345-268345 GCF_949152265.1 Phoxinus phoxinus | reverse complement strand
TATCGCCTCAGATCATTTGCGTTTGAATAGCGCGCGCTCTGCGTGGGCGTGGTCACATTAAAAGACAACGAGCTATAATGAGAACTCGCTCTTTTTATATAGATTACATAAACAGAGAATATTTGTTTCAGTTTTGAATTAGATAATTTAAAAGTACACACTTAAATGATTATAAAGATATATTGCTCATGTCTGGGTGAATAGTATTCGCTGAGTTTTGTTTGAGTTTAGAGACGTGCACTAGAAAAAAGTTCACGAGACGGAGAGGCAGAAAGCACTCCCTGTTTACTTTCTTTATTTTACAAAAGCTCAATGTTTTATTTCGATTGTAGGTGGACACATAAAAAAGTAGACATTTAACAGCTTATTTTTTCATATTTCTTAAGGCTGTATAACCAAAAATGACAGAGTATTTTATGTCTATTTTGCTGCTATGTAAAAAAAAAACGAGCAAAACGCACCGGCGCGCTTGCCGACCTCAGAGAGTTATTAATAATCCAGCTGTTCAGTGTTCATGTTAGTTCACAGCGCATTAACTAATGTTCACAAATACAACCTTTGATTTTAATAACGTATTAGTAAATGTTGAAATTTATATCAACTGAGATTAATAAATGCTGCAGAAGTGTTGTTCATTCTTGGTTCATGTTAACTAATAAACCTTATTGTAAAGTGTTAGCAATAATTTTTTAGATTGTGGACTGGAAACAATACAGGAATCCTGAGTAGAAAAGCATGTTTTGCAGTGAGAAGAACATGCGGGCGAGGGAATGAAGACAGACTCTCCGCTGTAGAGGTCAGTGTGTGATCTCACTCAAGTCCAGCCAGGAAAGTTTCTTCCGTGTTTCTTTGGTTTCTCAGCTCGTGTTCTGCTGTTCTCCTCCTCGGGTTCAGTGTGCAGGGGACAGCACTAATGAGTGAAGATCATCGTGACTCAGATCTGGGGGAGGAACACCACACACACTCATGACAAACCCTCCGCGCTGCCAGAACGCTCTCCGCCCCACACACACACACACACACACTGACTTATGAAACACACACTCATCATCATTACTTCAAAGTTACTGTCGTCATTGGGTGAGACTCAGCGCAGGGTGTGAGGCTCATAATCACACACACACACACACACACACACACACACACACACACACACACACACACACACGGACGGACGGACGCTGGTTGTGTTTATTCTCTTGTAAAGTCAACAGTATTGCGTTGTGCCAAGCTCTTCTCAGAGGACATTACCATGGCTGTGCCGCCCAAAACAACAACACAGCTGACAGCTCCAACTGTGTGTGTGTGTGTGTGTGTGTCTGTGTGTGTGTGTGTGTGTGTCTGTGTGTGTGTGTGTGTGTGTGTCTGTGTGTGTGTGTGTGTGTGTGTGTGTGTTACAGACACGGGTGGTTCAGCCTCCTCATGAAGACTTGGTTTTAAGTCACACTGAAAGCAAAATGGAAAATTCTTGTTTTTTGTGGAATATTGCAGTTTATAATAAATTAATTATCAGTGCACATCATTATTGTTTTAAATTCATGTGCCTTGTAATCTTGAATCTAAATAACGTCCCCTCTCACGAACATTATGTTGATAAATGACAAAGAATTTGCGGACTTTCTATCAGAATTAGTATTGGCTGCAGATAAAGTACTAATTGTTGGTGACTTTAATATACACATAGATAATGAAAAAGATGCATTGGGATTGGCATTTAAAGACATTGTAAACTCAATTGGAGTTAGACAACACGTGTCAGGACCGACTCATTGCCGTAATCATACTCTAGATCTAATACTATCACATGGAATAGATGTTGATGCCGTTGAAATACTGCAGCAGAGCGATGACATCTCAGATCATTATCTAGTCTCGTGTAAATTACATTTAGCCAAGGCTGCACAGCCGACTCCGTGTTATAAATATGTTAGACCGATCACTTCTGCTACTAAAGATTGCTTTATCAATAATCTTCCTGATCAGTTTCATCATCTCAGCATCCCGGATAGCTTAGAAGAACTTGATATTGCAACAGAAACTTTTAACTCTCTCTTTTCCAGCACTTTAGACACAGTTGCTCCGCTGCGCTTAAAGAAGATTAACGAGTTTGTTTGCCCATAAAATCTTTAAGATATTAGGTTATTTATTTGGTTAACTTATTTGGCTTGCTGTGATGAAGCAGCTTCAACTCGAGCTCTGATCAACTTTACATTGTAGCAACTAGTCAAACTGGTGGCAGACGTATGAAATACGTAAATAACGTGAAATGTACGTTATGAAATGAGATTGGAATAAAAACATGAAGTTTAATGTCGTACATGTATATGTTTCTATAGACAGAAACATGTTGAAATATGAACTAGACAGGTAGGCAACCTTTCAATGCTAAATTTATACATGTAAGTTATGACACGAGGAAGTTTTTATGTTCGATAATAAAACACAGCATGATAAAAGTAGGCTAGTATGAGTGTTTACTCTAATATGGTGAATATTATAATGTTTAGACCCGTGTTTACTGTTAAATACTGTGTTTGTGGATATCTGCTCAAACGTAGATGTATAATATGGTAACAATAATGTTTCATAGTTTGGAGCGGCTCGATGCTTCAGTGAATGTTTCAGGAATGGCACAAATGTGTGTGACTGTTCAAGTCTCTGTCTTTAATCAGTGTGTTCAATAATGTGCTTTTTTATCCTTTGTTGTGTATCTTTGGATTATGTATTATTATCCAAACAATCAAAAAGCCATTCTTTTTTAAATCTCTCCTCATTCTTTGTGCAAGGTTCCTCATAATGATAGTGCCTGAGAGCTCCTGATAGGGCCATGATGGGGGGGTCTTTGTCTCTCTCAGCTGTGATACACTCAATATTCATGACGAGTCACGCCTCCTCGCATAAAGCTTTCTTACACAAAACATGTCTTACAAATTTTAAATCAATATATTGTTTTATCTGAATGAGTACACAGGATGATTTTCACATAGCTTTGGAACAAATATTCTAGGCTACGTGATACAATTTCCAAAAGTCTTGTGAAGACATAATCAGTATGGGTTTTAAGACTTTATTTCAGTGACAATTTTAATTTTTTTCACAAACCACGCATAAATAGCGGCCAGATATGAGGCAGTTACTGCATCACTGCAGATGAGCAGCATCTCGTCAAGCCAACGTGCAAACTATCGCAAATCACAGTGAAAGTAATCTCAGACGCTTAACACAATCATCATCATTTAAAGTCAATAAAGGAAATGATCTCACCAGCGCTGTTGCTGCTCTCTTATCAGTCTTTGATTTAGAAATTCTAGCTGACGATCAATAAAATGCAGCTCATATCTGTTGCTTTCAGTGACGCGAACTCCGTTAACTCTGCGCGGGAATTGAACATTGCATTTAAATCCGTTTTGCGCAAACACATTTATGTGAGCAGGTGTGAATGGAATAGTTTTGTTCTCCGATCTGAGAACTCATGAAGTGGCCAGGTGTAAACAGCCCTATACGGACTGAGCTGCTGCTAGAGACGCACACACTTCCACAGGTCTTAGATCCTCATCTTTCTCATTACGATACGTACCTAAAACTTTTCAGCTGGCTATGATAAAACTGCTTGTTAAAAAAACACAACTTGATCCTCCAGAATTAGTCAACTACAGACGATTTAAGTCCTTTAAAGGCAGCATCCTCACAACTATGTTCCTTTTTAGTAAGAAATGGGGTAGCACTTTATTTGACAGTCTTGTTCTCCATGTACACATGATGTGCTTATTACAGTAATTACAATAACTGTGTAATAACTATCTGCAAACCCTGAACCGACTCCTGACCACAACTGTACACTGAAAGAATGACTCTTCTGTGTTTTTAGGGCTGCTTTACAGCAGAATGTGTTTAGTTTGCGTAATTGGTCCAGTTCCAGTAACTGTAAGATCAGATGTTGAAGCGTCTGATGCCGGACACACGCAGGGAGAAAGTAATTAAGGGATTTAGATAATATCAGTTTTGTTCTAAACATTTCTCAGAAAGCAATGATTAAGATTCGATTGTTGGTTGTCATATACGTGATAAAGAGCCGGTTGTTAAAGATGTGAGTTTAACATTTTCCAAATGCAATTATCAGACTTTTAAGCAACAATGTTGTGAAATATAGAGTATGTTTTTAACTTAATGTCGTTATTTACTGTGATCACTTAAACTACACTGCAAACATCCAGTTCTTCCTCGGTGTTCCTGTCTCGTTTCCAGCACTAATGACTAAACCTTCATAAATCAAGACATTTACTGGAGAAGCAAAATAACTGAAGATATTAAGTCTTGTTTAGTGAAAAATGTGTCAAAATTAATGCTTAACGTAAGAATAAACATCTGCCAATGCAGCCAGAAAATAATCTTGTTTACACTTTAAATTAAGATTATTTTCCTGACTCCGTTGGCAGATATTTGTTCTGGTTTTAAGCACTAACTCACTTCAGTCTGACACATTTTCCATCAAACAAGTCTTAATATCTTCAGTCCTTTTGCTTTTGTATCTCGATGTAGGAACGTTTGGATGTGTGTGTGGAAGACGAGGCAGAATCACAGGGAGAGCGTGGTGTGTGCAGTGCAGAAACACACACGACGTGACAGAGACTGATATGTTTGTCGTGTGTCGTGTTCGCAGCGGCGTGTGTTTAGCATTAAATGCCTCGATGCGTTTGATCACACGAGTGACTGCGAGGCGTACTTTAAACGTCTCGGTTCCGGCGCTGGAATCGTGCTCAGTGTGAGCCGCTAGCGTTAGCCGCTAGTGTTAGCCTGCAGTCGCTCTCGAGTCTCGCCTGTCCATCCACAGGGATGAATGTTGAATATTTGGTGCCGCTTATTAAAATGCCCTCAGAACCTTCATGTCTTCTGACATTCAGCTCGGCTCAAGGAATGATTCGCTTCTGACCCACTTTTGTGTTTTTAGACCTGCAACTGTGCGACTGTGAGGAAAATCTTTGAAGGAAAAGCTGGAAAAT
>NC_136878.1:238345-258345 GCF_949152265.1 Phoxinus phoxinus | reverse complement strand
ACACACACACACACCTCAACACACACACACTCACACATTCACACTCTCTCTCTCACACAGACACACACATACACACAGACACACACACACACACACCTCAACACACACACACTCACACATTCACACTCTCTCTCTCACACAGACACACACATACACACAGACACACACACACACACATCGACGAGTCCACAACTGAAGGAATGCTGCATCGCATTCGGTCTCCATGAACACACACACACACACACACACACACACACACACACACACACACACACACACACACACACACACACACACACAGTAAGTAATATGATTAACATATACAAGCTAAATATTGTATAATAATTCAGTGTGTGTGAAACACTAGACGAGCCGATGAGTTCTTGATATAAAGTTTATCAGTGATTGCATGAATCCGACACTGGATATCGGTCTGAAGCGCAGCGTCTGAAATCGATCCCTGTTGCTTCTGTTCTGTTTAACCTACTTAGCCGTGAGTGTGTGCAAAGCCCCGAGGATTTAACATTTCCGACTGTCACAATGAATTAAGCGTCACAAACACTAGTTAAATCCCGTGAGTCACTGCATCTGCCATACTGAGAGAACTTTCACTGTTCGAGTGTGTGTGTGTGTGTGTGTGTGTGTGTGTGTGTGTGCGTGTGTGCGTGCGTGCGTGCGTGCGTGCGTGCGTGTGTGCGTGCGTGTGTGTGTGTGTGTGTGTGTGTGTGTGTGCGTGCGTGCGTGCGTGTGTGTGTGTGTGTGTGTGTGTGTGTGTGTGTGTGTGTGTGCGTGCGTGTGTGTGTGTGTGTGTGTGTGTGTGTGTGTGTGTGTGTGCGTGCGTGCGTGCGTGTGTGTGTGTGTGTGTGTGTGTGTGTGCGTGTGAGAAAGATGTTCACATGGAAACGGGCTTAGGAATCAAAGTCCGATTTAAATTCGAGATTGCAAACAAAATTAAGAATTTAAAGGTGACATATTTTAACCATTTTAACAAGATGTGATATAAATATACGGTGTCCCCAGAGTCAAAGTCTTATGGCTTGTCAAATGTGCCCCTTTTGGGGTGTGAGCAAAAACGTGCCGTTTGTGTGTGTCCCCCTTTAAATGCAAATGAGCTGCTGCTCCACCTCCGCTCAGAAGAGGGCGGAGCTTCAGAAACTCCTGCAATAACACAACAGGCCGATCTCACTCATCCAGAATCCCAGAATAACCAGCAGCGAGTGCAGCCGTACGGAGAGACTCAGAGTTTCACTTTTAGACGTTTCTGAATGTTAGTGGAGACATTTGTGTAGTTGTTGTGAAGTTACACTGATCATCTCATTATCATGTTGAACTTTTACACAAGTGTCCACAGTTCCTGAGGTGTTTATTAGACAGCGCTGACATGTTCTGGTCACTAGTGTTCAGTGCTCGTCTGTGCTCGACCACAGAACAGTTTCATGCTTTGCTGGATCTTCTGCCGTCACGTTACAACTGCTCTCTGTTGTGGCTTGAGGAACCAAATGACGGCTGGTGTGTGTAAACGTGCAGATTAAGGGCCGATAATGTCATAAACGTGCAGATTAAGGGCCGATAATGTCATAAACGTGCAGATTAAGGGCCGGTAATATTGTAAACGTGCAGATTAAGGACCGGTAATATTGTAAACGTGCAGATTAAGGGCCGGTAATATTATAAACATGCAAATTATTATAAACGTGCAGATTAAGGGCCGGTAATATTGTAAACGTGCAGATTAAGGGCCGGTAATATTATAAACATGCAAATTATTATAAACGTGCAGATTAAGGGCCGGTAATATTGTATACGTGCAGATTAAGGACCGGTAATGTCATAAACGTGCAGATTAAGGGCCGGTAATATTGTATACGTAAAGATTAAGGACCGGTAATATTGTAAACGTGCAGATTAAGGGCCGGTAATATTGTAAAAATGCGGATTAAGGGCCGGTAATATTATAAACATGCAAATTATTATAAACGTGCAAATTAAGGGCCGGTAATATTGTAAAAGTGCAGATTAAGGGCCGGTAATATTGTATACGTGCAGATTAAGGACCGGTAATATTGTAAAAGTGCAGATTAAGGGCCGGTAATATTGTAAACGTGCAGATTAAGGGCCGGTAATATTGTAAAAGTGCAGATTAAGGGCCGGTAATATTGTAAACGTGCAGATTAAGGGCCGGTAATATTGTAAAAGTGCAGATTAAGGGGCGGTAATATTGTAAAAGTGCAGATTAAGGGGCGGTAATATTGTAAAAGTGCAGATTAAGGGCCGGTAATATTGTAAAAGTGCAGATTAAGGGCCGGTAATATTATAAACATGCAAATTATTATAAACGTGCAGATTAAGGGCCGGTAATATTGTATACGTGCAGATTAAGGGCCGGTAATGTCATAAACGTGCAGATTAAGGGCCGGTAATATCATAAACGTGCAGATTAAGGGCCGGTAATATTGTAAACGTGCAGATTAAGGGCCGGTAATATTATAAACATGCAAATTATTATAAACGTGCAGATTAAGGGCCGGTAATATTGTAAACGTGCAGATTAAGGGCCGGTAATATTATAAACATGCAAATTATTATAAACGTGCAGATTAAGGGCCGGTAATATTGTATACGTGCAGATTAAGGACCGGTAATGTCATAAACGTGCAGATTAAGGGCCGGTAATATTGTATACGTAAAGATTAAGGACCGGTAATATTGTAAACGTGCAGATTAAGGGCCGGTAATATTGTAAAAGTGCAGATTAAGGGCCGGTAATATTATAAACATGCAAATTATTATAAACGTGCAAATTAAGGGCCGGTAATATTGTAAAAGTGCAGATTAAGGGCCGGTAATATTGTATACGTGCAGATTAAGGGCCGGTAATATTGTAAACGTGCAGATTAAGGGCCGGTAATATTGTAAAAGTGCAGATTAAGGGCCGGTAATATTGTAAACGTGCAGATTAAGGACCGGTAATATTGTAAAAGTGCAGATTAAGGGGCGGTAATATTGTAAACGTGCAGATTAAGGGCCGGTAATATTATAAACATGCTAATTATTATAAACGTGCAGATTAAGGGCCGGTAATATTGTATACGTGCAGATTAAGGGCCGGTAATGTCATAAACGTGCAGATTAAGGGCCGGTAATATCATAAACGTGCAGATTAAGGGCCGGTAATATTGTAAACGTGCAGATTAAGGGCCGGTAATATTATAAACATGCAAATTATTATAAACGTGCAGATTAAGGGCCGGTAATATTGTATACGTGCAGATTAAGGACCGGTAATATTGTAAACGTGCAGATTAAGGGGCGGTAATATTGTAAAAGTGCAGATTAAGGGCCGGTAATATTATAAACATGCAAATTATTATAAACGTGCAGATTAAGGGCCGGTAATATTGTATACGTGCAGATTAAGGGCCGGTAATGTCATAAACGTGCAGATTAAGGGCCGGTAATATTGTAAACGTGCAGATTAAGGGCCGGTAATATTATAAACATGCAAATTATTATAAACGTGCAGATTAAGGGCCGGTAATATTGTATACGTGCAGATTAAGGGCCGGTAATGTCATAAACGTGCAGATTAAGAGCCGGTAATATCATAAACGTGCAGATTAAGGGCCGGTAATATTGTAAACGTGCAGATTAAGGGCCGGTAATATTATAAACATGCAAATTATTATAAACGTGCAGATTAAGGGCCGGTAATATTGTATACGTGCAGATTAAGGGCCGGTAATGTCATAAACGTGCAGATTAAGGGCCGGTAATATCATAAACGTGCAGATTAAGGGCCGGTAATATTGTAAACGTGCAGATTAAGGGCCGGTAATATTATAAACATGCAAATTATTATAAACGTGCAGATTAAGGGCCGGTAATATTGTATACGTGCAGATTAAGGACCGGTAATATTGTAAACGTGCAGATTAAGGGCCGGTAATATTATAAACATGCAAATTATTATAAACGTGCAAATTAAGGGCCGGTAATATTGTAAACGTGCAGATTAAGGACCGGTAATGTCATAAACGTGCAGATTAAGGGGCGGTAATATTGTATACGTGCAGATTAAGGACCGGTAATATTGTAAACGTGCAGATTAAGGGCCGGTAATATTGTAAAAATGCAGATTAAGGGCCGGTAATATTATAAACATGCAAATTATTATAAACGTGCAAATTAAGGGCCGGTAATATTGTAAACGTGCAGATTAAGGGCCGGTAATATTGTATACGTGCAGATTACGGACCGGTAATATTGTAAAAGTGCAGATTAAGGGCCGGTAATATTGTAAACGTGCAGATTAAGGGCCGGTAATATTGTAAAAGTGCAGATTAAGGGCCGGTAATATTGTAAACGTGCAGATTAAGGACCGGTAATATTGTAAAAGTGCAGATTAAGGGCCGGTAATATTGTAAACGTGCAGATTAAGGGCCGGTAATATTGTAAAAGTGCAGATTAAGGGCTGGTAATATTATAAACATGCAAATTATTATAAACATGCAGATTAAGGGCCGGTAATATTGTAAAAGTGCAGATTAAGGGCCGGTAATATTGTAAACGTGCAGATTAAGGGCCGGTAATATTGTATACGTGCAGATTAAGGGCCGGTAATATTGTAAACGTGCAGATTAAGGGCCGGTAATATTGTATACGTGCAGATTAAGGGCCGGTAATGTCATAAACGTGCAGATTAAGGGCCGGTAATATCATAAACGTGCAGATTAAGGGCCGGTAATATTGTAAAAGTGCAGATTATTATAAACGTGCAAATTAAGGGCCGGTAATATTGTAAAAGTGCAGATTAAGGGCCGGTAATATTGTATACGTGCAGATTAAGGGCCGGTAATATTGTAAACGTGCAGATTAAGGGCCGGTAATATCATAAACGTGCAGATTAAGGGCCGGTAATATCATAAACGTGCAGATTAAGGGCCGGTAATATCATAAACGTGCAGATTAAGGGCCGGTAATATCATAAACGTGCAGATTAAGGGCCGGTAATATTGTAAACGTGCAGATTAAGGGCCGGTAATATTGTAAACGTGCAGATTAAGGGCCGGTAATATTATAAACGTACAGATTAAGGGCCGGTAATATTATAAACGTGCAGATTAAGGGCCGGTAATATTATAAACATGCAAATTATTATAAACGTGCAGATTAAGGGCCGGTAATATTGTATACGTGTAGATTAAGGACCGGTAATGTCATAAACGTGCAGATTAAGGGCCGGTAATATTGTAAACGTGCAGATTAAGGGCCGGTAATATTGTATACGTGTAGATTAAGGACCGGTAATGTCATAAACGTGCAGATTAAGGGCCGGTAATATTGTAAACGTGCAGATTAAGGGCCGGTAATATTGTAAAAGTGCAGATTAAGGGCAGGTAATATTGTAAACGTGCAGATTAAGGGCAGGTAATATTGTAAACGTGCAGATTAAGGGCAGGTAATATTGTAAATGTGCAGATTAAGGGCCGGTAATGTTATAAACGAGCAGATTAAGGGCCGGGGATGTTATAATCGTGCAGATTAAGGGCCGGTAATGTTATAAACGAGCAGATTAAGGGCCGGGGATGTTATAATCGTGCAGATTAAGGGTCGGTAATATTATAAACGAGCAGATTAAGGGCCGGTAATATTATAAACGTGCAGATTAAGGGCCGGTAATTTTATAAATGTGCAGATTAAGGGCCGGTAATGTTATAAACGTGCAGATTAAGGGCCGTGGATGTTATAATCGTGCAGATTAAGGGCCGGTAATGTTATAATCGTGCAGATTAAGGGCCGGTAATGTTATAATCGTGCAGATTAAGGGCCGGTAATGTTATAAAAGTGCAGATTAAGGGCCGGTAATGTTATAAATGTGCAGATTAAGGGCCGGTAATGTTATAATCGTGCAGATTAAGGGCCGGTAATGTTATAAACGTGCAGATTAAGGGCCGGGGATGTTATAATCGTGCAGATTAAGGGCCGGTAATGTTATAATGGTGCAGATTAAGGGCCGGTAATGTTATAATGGTGCAGATTAAGGGCCGGTAATGTTATAAATGTGCAGATTAAGGGCCGGTAATGTTATAAACGTGCAGATTAAGGGCCGGTAATATTATAAACGTGCAGATTAAGGACCGGTAATATTATAAAAAGATCCTCTTCCTATGTCAGAAGGGGAGCCAAATCGTACAAAACAAATCTACTAGGTTTTTCACTTTTCACGTTTTCTGGGTTGGTAGAAGCACCGGGGACCCGATTATAGCACTTGCACACGGAGAAGTCAGATTTATATGATAACTCCCCTTTAAGTAAACAGAATTTAATGTCCATTCTTCAGTTGTGAGTCTGATCCAGATCCTCATATAGAACTGAACAAAGGTGTGGTTGGAGATGAATTATTTATTTCTGTTTGTGGCTGAGGCTCTCGTGTGTCGATCACTGAAGCCTGACGTTCATCATTATCAGCGGTTGCCTGAGGAAACCCACTGGCGGAGTGGATGTGAAACGGGCCTTATGTCCGGCCGGCAGAATGTCACCGTGTTAGTTAATTTATGTTCTTCTGTAAACATTATCCTGTTGAGCATCTCATCCTGAATCACACGTCTCTGCTTTTCACTTCACAGGCGATGGCGATTGGCCAACGCTTTTATAGACTCGTAATCGAGCCGTGGCATTGCATGCTGTGAGAAACACTGGCATCTTTAAAGAAACTTTTGCTGTAGTTCGACAAACCCTGGGATTCTTCTAGCAAAATCTATTAAGAAAAGCTTTATAAGTCAAGTCATCTTCATTTATATAACTCAACAATGTAGATTGTTTCAAAGCAGCTTTACAGAGATAAACGTATAATTTAAGGTAACAAAGATTGTTTTGGTTCTTGAATAAAGATATTTTCCAGCTAAAGTTAGTTATGATTGATTCACTTCCGTCGAAAGGATCATTAGTTATTAAATTATGGGCCGCTAAGACGACAGCGTTCTCTCTACACAGACTTTACACTGAACCTGTGAGAAACACTGATGGAGCTCACGTGCGCATCAAGAATGAATTCTATAGTTATGTGTGTTTGAATATATGTGCGCATGTTTGTAATTCTATACAAACCAAGCCTAAACAAACTACTTGTCCTGCCTATACATTTTTTTACAGAATTTGATTTTAATTTATCACTTCGAGGGAGATACGCGAAACAGAAATTATCCTAACAATGCTTTATCTGTAGAGTGGTAAAGGGATCCTCCATAGGGAGAGGCTAGTTGGCACTTCAGCGCTGCGCTGTCATCGGGTCCAGGCGAAGGTCCTTCCTCAGATCTGGATACGGCAGGCTGCGGGAAAACCTCGGGATAAACAAAGACACTAAAATTAGCGTAGATGCCATTCTTCTTATGATGTAACGAGTACATCAGGATTTATAAAATGTATACGATGTTTAATAGGCAGCCAATGCAGTGTTGACAGAACGGGGCTAATATGGTCATACTTCCTGGTTCTGGTAAGAACTCGAGCTGCTGCGTTTTGAACTCGCTGTAGTTTGTTTGTTAAGTGTGCAGGGCAACCACCCAGTAGAGCATTACAATAATCTAGCCTTGAGCTCATGAACGCATCAACTAATCGTTCCGCTTCTGTCAATGAGAGCATATGGCGTAATTTAGATATATTTTTAAGATGGAAAAATGCGGTTTTACAGATACTAGACACATGACTTTCAAATGAAAGATTGGTATCAAAGAGCACACACACACACACAAACACACACACACACAGGTTCCTAACCGACGACGAAGACTTAACAGAGCATCATCAAGTGTTAGACAGTACTCTAGGTTATTACGTGTGGAAGTTTTTTGGCCAATAATTAGAATCTCAGTTTTTTCTGAATTTAGTAGTAGGAAATTACTAGTTATCCAGTTTTTTATATCAGCTATGCATTCCGTTAATTTTGTGAATTGGTAGGTTTCGTTAGGTTATGAAGAAATATACAGCAGAGTATCATCAGCATAACAGTGAAAGCTAATTCCATGTTTCCTAATGATATCTCCTAATGGTAGCATGTACAGAGTGAACAGCAGCGGTCCTAGTACTGAGCCTTGTGGTACGCCATACTGAACTTGTGATTCATAAGACATCTCTTCATTTACTGCTACAAACTGATAACGGTCAGATAAGTGATTTAAACCATGCTAGTGCAATTCCACTAATGCCAACATAATGTTCGAGTCTATTTAAAAGGATGTTGTGGTCAATGGTGTCAAATGCAGCACTAAGATCCAGTAATACTAATAGAGAGATACAACCACGATTGGATGATAAGAGCAAATCATTTGTGACTCTAACGAGAGCTGTCTCGGTACTATGGTACGGTCTAAATCCGGACTGGAAATCCTCGCAGATATCATTTCTTTCAAGAAAGGAACACAGTTGTGAGGATATTGCTTTTTCTAATATCTTTGACAGAAAAGGCAGATTCGTTTTTTTAACAAGCGGTTTAATCATAGCTAGCTCAAATGTTTTTGGTATGTATCCTAGAGACAAAGATGAATTAATGATATTAACTCTAACCCACGTCATCCAAGATATTCTTTCTTTCTAACATTTAAAAGAAATTAAGGTTTTTGAGGAAAATGGAAAGTGTAGAGAAGGGCGAAAAACTTCATCTCATTTTCTCCTCCAACTTCAGTCATCTGACATTTTTGTTTTACCTTTTATTTTTTTTATTTTTTTTGAAATGGCGTTTGACTCAGTCTTTGCAGGTTCTCTTATAAACACTAGATCTGTTCTTCCGTCTACGTTATGCGTGACCTTTCACCCTGATGATGTAATGCGTGGCGCATCACAGCGAGTGTAAGACCAGCATTAGTGGTTAAAATCATATAAATGTTTATTTCTATATAAAATGTCGGCTGGTGTGTCTAGATGAGACTCTTATTCCTCGGCTGGATCGTGAGAGACTTTGAAGCTGAAACTCACATCTGGACCTTCGACCCACTGGACCATTGAAGACACTATATGGAGAACATCTGGAGTGTGTTCCTCACAAACCTTCTTTTCCACTGAAGAAAGAAAGACATTAACATCTTGGAGATTAATTATCAGGAAATGTTTTATTCTGAAGTGAAGTGAACTAATCCTTTAAAGCTTCTGAGAAATACAATAATGTTTAATCAAGACAGCTTAACGAGTAACCAATCACACAGAGCCTTGATTTTCCTGTGTGTGTGTCTGGTTAGCGTGATCGATCAGTTCTGCATATGCTGGTTCACAATCTCAAACACACGCTGCTCTTTTCTCCCCGGCTCTTTCACTCTTCATCTGCACTGCTTTGTCTCCGCAGATCTGAATTGTTATCTCTCGAAACCGGCGCTGAGTCCAAACTTGACATTCAACCGATGTTTCTGTGGCAACAGAAGAGAGAGAGTCATGTGACGATGAGGAGCTGCTTCCTCTCACACACATTTACTCCACATCATCACAACAGTGGGAGAGATGTGTGAATACAGTAAAAAGCCTGTGATGAAAAGATATCGATGAACCATCCTTGGAAATTGAACAATATCACAAGGTCTCCTGTATCCTACGAACATAAATGCAAAGAAACACATTTCCTGACTGAAAGGTCCAATCTGCTGACATGTGTGTATTTTAGACTGTAAACACTGCAAAACATGATCATTTCCATCAGAATCAAGTCTTCTTTTCTACAACAAATATATAAACATTCTTAAATATGTCTTGTTTAACAAAAAATGCAAAATAGAGTGAGTTTGAGTTTAAAACAAGAACAAAATTCTGCCAGTTTCCTCTTTTAAATACATTTTTCTGATTCCATTGATAGATATTTGTTCTTGTTTTAAGCACAAACTCGCTTCATTTTGATATATCTTCATTTCAAATCTTCAGTCATTTCGATTCTCCAGTAAATGTATCTTGATCTAAGAATGTTTAGACAAAATTTCCATTGATTGATTGATTGATTGATTATACTAGACTCTAAGTAAGGTGATCTGCTGATCAACTGGTTAGTTTTGCCATTAGAACTGGTTATAATGGTTGTTTGTGAAGCTGGGCCGGGTTTCCCGATAACGATGTATCTCAGCTCTTAAGAGCGCTCTCTACGTGCAAGGTTTCGAACGCTCGCGGCAATTCCACGCGCGTTTCCCAAAAATGCACTTAACATGAACGCGCGAGAACGCGTTCTACGTGCTACTTAAGAGCCGCTGACCATTTGCGAAGTGCTGAAATATTACCTTATATGGATTTCTATTCTGAACGTTTAACCTAATAATCGTCATTTGTTGTGGATTAGCAATCAAGACAAGTCTATATAAAGCACCCACAGGCGGAGGCACTGACAAAATGGCAAAAAAAAAAAAAAAAAAAAGATACCTTTCAAAAAGATTACATTAAAGAGTGCCCTATAAAGAGTGATTAAAGAGTGAGGAAGATGAAGAGGTGGAGGAGGTGGAAGAGGAGGACGACGACTAAGATGGCATGGGACATGATGGCCAACCAAGAAATCGCCAATACATGGCTGGTTTTCGTGCACGTCATTGACAGATTTTTTTGAATTCATCCCTATTTTGCCCAGTCTTTGAAGCATATTTTCCACATTACTTCTTTTATATATTTTTTTGTTAATTCATTTAATTTAGGTGTGTGTTTCTATCTTTTTCTTCCCTTTTTAATTATTTCATTTATAAATTCATGTAGGCTAAACAAAAAACGAGTAAAATAAAGTGTACAATAAAGTACAATCAAAACATTATTATATTACTTACGTTGCAATGTGTTAAATCTAGATAAAAGTGTAATCTGCCGGTTGTCCTGCAGGTGTCCTCATAAATATGTATTCTTACGATGCACTTGGGGATGTACGATTACTCCAGAGCACTCGTAGTTCTACGAAGATTTTCAAGTGCTACTTAAGCTACGATGCTTTTGGGAAACAGACCGTAATATTAAGATCAGTCGTACGATCGTTTTTACGATCAACTTAGGCTTACGGTGCTTTTGGGAAACGCAGCCCTGGTCAGTGTGAGATCTGTAACTCCGCTCATCCCTCTCTAACATCTAGATCTGGTTATACGTCAAGTCAAGTCATCTTCATTTATACAGCGCTTTCAACAATGTAGATTGTTTCAAAGCTGCTTTACAGAGATAAACGTATAATTTAAGGTAACAGATTGTTAGCAATCCGCCGTTATAATAGCGATCCGCCGTTATAATAGTAATCCGCCGTTATAATAGCTATCCGCCGTTATAATAGCGATCCGCCGTTATAATAGCGATCCGCCGTTATAATAGCGATCCGCCGTTATAATAGTAATCCGCCGTTATAATAGCAATCCACCGTTATAATAGCGATCCGCCGTTATAATAGCAATCGGCCGTTATAATAGCAATCCGCCGTTATAATAGGGATCCGCCGTTATAATAGCGATCCGCCGTTATAATAGTAATCCGCCGTTATAATAGCAATCCACCGTTATAATAGCGATCCGCCGTTATAATAGCGATCCGCCGTTATAATAGCGATCCGCCGTTATAATAGTAATCCGCCGTTATAATAGCAATCCACCGTTATAATAGCGATCCGCCGTTATAATAGCAATCGGCCGTTATAATAGCGATCCACCGTTATAATAGCAATCGGCCGTTATAATAGCGATCCGCCGTCATAATAGCAATCGGCCGTTATAATAGCGATCCGCCGTTATAATAGCAATCGGCCGTTATAATAGCGATCCACCGTTATAATAGCAATCCGCCGTTATAATAGCGATCCGCCGTCATAATAGTAATCCGCCGTTATAATAGCAATCCGCCGTTATAATAGCGATCCGCCGTTATAATAGCGATCCGCCGTTATAATAGCGATCCGCCGTTATAATAGTGATCCACCGTTATAATAGCAATCCGCCGTTATAATAGCGATCGGCCGTTATAATAGCGATCCGCCGTTATAATAGCGATCCGCCGTTATAATAGCAATCCGCCGTTATAATAGCGATCCGCCGTTATAATAGCAATCGGCCGTTATAATAGCGATCCGCCGTTATAATAGCGATCCGCCGTTATAATAGCAATCCGCCGTTATAATAGCGATCCGCCGTTATAATAGCAATCGGCCGTTATAATAGCGATCCACCGTTATAATAGCGATCCGCCGTTATAATAGCAATCCGCCGTTATAATAGCAATCCGCCGTTATAATAGCGATCCGCCGTTATAATAGCGATCCGCCGTTATAATAGCAATCGGCCGTTATAATAGCGATCCACCGTTATAATAGCAATCCACCGTTATAATAGCAATCCGCCGTTATAATAGCAATCCACCGTTATAATAGCGATCCGCCGTTATAATAGCGATCCGCCGTTATAATAGCGATCCGCCGTTATAATAGCAATCGGCCGTTATAATAGCGATCCGCCGTTATAATAGCGATCCGCCGTTATAATAGTAATCCGCCGTTATAATAGCGATCCGCCGTTATAATAGCGATCCGCCGTTATAATAGCGATCCGCCGTTATAATAGCGATCTGCCGTTATAATAGCGATCCGCCGTTATAATAGTAATCCGCCGTTATAATAGCGATCCGCCGTTATAATAGCAATCCGCCGTTATAATAGCGATCCACCGTTATAATAGCAATCCGCCGTTATAATAGCAATCCGCCGTTATAATAGCAATCGGCCGTTATAATAGCAATCCACCGTTATAATAGCAATCCACCGTTATAATAGCGATCCGCCGTTATAATAGCGATCCGCCGTTATAATAGCAATCCGCCGTTATAATAGCGATCCACCGTTATAATAGCGATCCACCGTTATAATAGCGATCCGCCGTTATAATAGCAATCCACCGTTATAATAGCGATCCACCGTTATAATAGCGATCCACCGTTATAATAGCGATCCGCCGTTATAATAGCGATCCGCCGTTATAATAGCAATCGGCCGTTATAATAGCGATCCGCCGTTATAATAGTAATCCGCCGTTATAATAGCTATCCGCCGTTATAATAGCGATCCGCCGTTATAATAGCAATCCACCGTTATAATAGCGATCCGCCGTTATAATAGTAATCCGCCGTTATAATAGCTATCCGCCGTTATAATAGCGATCCGCCGTTATAATAGCAATCCACCGTTATAATAGCGATCCGCCGTTATAATAGTAATCCGCCGTTATAATAGCTATCCGCCGTTATAATAGCGATCCGCCGTTATAATAGCAATCCACCGTTATAATAGCGATCCGCCGTTATAATAGCAATCCACCGTTATAATAGCGATCCGCCGTTATAATAGCAATCGGCCGTTATAATAGCGATCCGCCGTTATAATAGTAATCCGCCGTTATAATAGCGATCCGCCGTTATAATAGCTATCCGCCGTTATAATAGCGATCCGCCGTTATAATAGCGATCCGCCGTTATAATAGCGATCCACCGTTATAATAGCGATCCGCCGTTATAATAGCAATCGGCCGTTATAATAGCGATCCGCCGTTATAATAGCGATCGGCCGTTATAATAGCGATCCGCCGTTATAATAGTAATCCGCCGTTATAATAGCGATCCGCCGTTATAATAGCAATCCACCGTTATAATAGCAATCCGCCGTTATAATAGCAATCCACCGTTATAATAGCGATCCGCCGTTATAATAGCGATCCGCCGTTATAATAGCAATCCGCCGTTATAATAGCAATCCACCGTTATAATAGCGATCCGCCGTTATAATAGCGATCCGCCGTTATAATAGCGATCCGCCGTTATAATAGCGATCCACCGTTATAATAGCGATCCACCGTTATAATAGCAATCGGCCGTTATAATAGCGATCCGCCGTTATAATAGTAATCCGCCGTTATAATAGCGATCCGCCGTTATAATAGCGATCCGCCGTTATAATAGCGATCCGCCGTTATAATAGCGATCCGCCGTTATAATAGCGATCCGCCGTTATAATAGCGATCCACCGTTATAATAGCGATCCGCCGTTATAATAGCTATCCGCCGTTATAATAGCTATCCGCCGTTATAATAGCGATCCGCCGTTATAATAGCGATCCACCGTTATAATAGCGATCCGCCGTTATAATAGCGATCCGCCGTTATAATAGCGATCCGCCGTTATAATAGCAATCCGCCGTTATAATAGCAATCCACCGTTATAATAGCAATCCGCCGTTATAATAGCAATCCGCCGTTATAATAGCGATCCGCCGTTATAATAGCAATCCACCGTTATAATAGCGATCCGCCGTTATAATAGCTATCCGCCGTTATAATAGCGATCCACCGTTATAATAGCGATCCGCCGTTATAATAGCGATCCGCCGTTATAATAGCGATCCGCCGTTATAATAGCAATCCGCCGTTATAATAGCAATTCCCCGTTATAATAGCAATCCGCCGTTATAATAGCAATCCGCCGTTATAATAGCGATCCGCCGTTATAATAGCAATCCGCCGTTATAATAGCGATCCGCCGTTATAATAGCGATCCGCCGTTATAATAGCGATCCACCGTTATAATAGCGATCCACCGTTATAATAGCGATCCGCCGTTATAATAGCGATCCGCCGTTATAATAGCGATCCGCCGTTATAATAGCGATCCGCCGTTATAATAGCTATCCGCCGTTATAATAGCGATCCGCCGTTATAATAGCGATCCACTGTTATAATAGCGATCCGCCGTTATAATAGCGATCCGCCGTTATAATAGCGATCCGCCGTTATAATAGCAATCCGCCGTTATAATAGCAATCCACCGTTATAATAGCAATCCGCCGTTATAATAGCAATCCGCCGTTATAATAGCGATCCGCCGTTATAATAGCGATCCACCGTTATAATAGCGATCCGCCGTTATAATAGCTATCCGCCGTTATAATAGCGATCCACCGTTATAATAGCGATCCGCCGTTATAATAGCGATCCGCCGTTATAATAGCGATCCGCCGTTATAATAGCGATCCGCCGTTATAATAGCAATCCCCCGTTATAATAGCAATCCGCCGTTATAATAGCAATCCGCCGTTATAATAGCGATCCGCCGTTATAATAGCAATCCGCCGTTATAATAGCGATCCGCCGTTATAATAGCGATCCGCCGTTATAATAGCGATCCGCCGTTATAATAGCAATCCGCCGTTATAATAGCAATCCGCCGTTATAATAGCGATCCGCCGTTATAATAGCAATCCGCCGTTATAATAGCAATCCGCCGTTATAATAGCAATCCGCCGTTATAATAGCGATCCGCCGTTATAATAGCAATCCGCCGTTATAATAGCGATCCGCCGTTATAATAGCGATCCGCCGTTATAATAGCGATCCGCCGTTATAATAGCAATCCACCGTTATAATAGCGATCCGCCGTTATAATAGCAATCCGCCGTTATAATAGCAATCCGCCGTTATAATAGCGATCCGCCGTTATAATAGCAATCCGCCGTTATAATAGCAATCCGCCGTTATAATAGCAATCCGCCGTTATAATAGCAATCCACCGTTATAATAGCGATCCGCCGTTATAATAGCAATCCGCCGTTATAATAGCAATCCGCCGTTATAATAGCAATCCGCCGTTATAATAGCAATCCGCCGTTATAATAGCAATCCGCCGTTATAATAGCGATCCGCCGTTATAATAGCGATCCGCCGTTATAATAGCAATCCACCGTTATAATAGCGATCCGCCGTTATAATAGCGACCCGCCGTTATAATAGCAATCCGCCGTTATAATAGCAATCCACCGTTATAATAGCAATCCGCCGTTATAATAGCGATCCACCGTTATAATAGCGATCTGCCGTTATAATAGCGATCCGCCGTTATAATAGTAATCCGCCGTTATAATAGCGATCCGCCGTTATAATAGCGATCCGCCGTTATAATAGCAATCGGCCGTTATAATAGCGATCCGCCGTTATAATAGTAATCCGCCGTTATAATAGCGATCCGCCGTTATAATAGCGATCCGCCGTTATAATAACGATCCGCCGTTATAATAGCAATCCGCCGTTATAATAGCAATCCGCCGTTATAATAGCGATCCGCCGTTATAATAGCAATCCGCCGTTATAATAGCGATCCACCGTTATAATAGCGATCCACCGTTATAATAGCGATCCGCCGTTATAATAGCGATCCGCCGTTATAATAGCGATCCGCCGTTATAATAGCGATCCGCCGTTATAATAGCGATCCGCCGTTATAATAGTAATCCGCCGTTATAATAGCGATCTGCCGTTATAATAGCAATCCGCCGTTATAATAGCAATCCACCGTTATAATAGCGATCCGCCGTTAAAATAGCGATCCACCGTTATAATAGCGATCCGCCGTTATAATAGCGATCCGCCGTTATAATAGTAATCCGCCGTTATAATAGCGATCTGCCGTTATAATAGCGATCCGCCGTTATAATAGTAATCCGCCGTTATAATAGCGATCCGCCGTTATAATAGCAATCCGCCGTTATAATAGCAATCCGCCGTTATAATAGCGATCCACCGTTATAATAGCAATCCGCCGTTATAATAGCGATCCGCCGTTATAATAGCAATCCACCGTTATAATAGCAATCCGCCGTTATAATAGCAATCCACCGTTATAATAGCGATCCGCCGTTATAATAGCGATCCGCCGTTATAATAGCGATCCGCCGTTATAATAGCGATCCGCCGTTATAATAGCGATCCGCCGTTATAATAGCGATCCGCCGTTATAATAGCGATCCACCGTTATAATAGCGATCCGCCGTTATAATAGCAATCCGCCGTTATAATAGCGATCCGCCGTTATAATAGCGATCCGCCGTTATAATAGCAATCCGCCGTTATAATAGCAATCCACCGTTATAATAGCAATCCGCCGTTATAATAGCAATCCGCCGTTATAATAGCGATCCGCCGTTATAATAGCAATCCGCCGTTATAATAGCAATCCACCGTTATAATAGCGATCCGCCGTTATAATAGCAATCCGCCGTTATAATAGCGATCCGCCGTTATAATAGCGATCCGCCGTTATAATAGCAATCCGCCGTTATAATAGCTATCCACCGTTATAATAGCGATCCACCGTTATAATAGCGATCCGCCGTTATAATAGCGATCCACCGTTATAATAGCGATCCACCGTTATAATAGCGATCCGCCGTTATAATAGCGATCCGCCGTTATAATAGCGATCCGCCGTTATAATAGCGATCCACCGTTATAATAGCGATCCGCCGTTATAATAGCAATCCGCCGTTATAATAGCGATCCGCCGTTATAATAGCGATCCGCCGTTATAATAGCAATCCGCCGTTATAATAGCAATCCACCGTTATAATAGCAATCCGCCGTTATAATAGCAATCCGCCGTTATAATAGCGATCCGCCGTTATAATAGCAATCCGCCGTTATAATAGCAATCCACCGTTATAATAGCGATCCGCCGTTATAATAGCAATCCGCCGTTATAATAGCGATCCGCCGTTATAATAGCGATCCGCCGTTATAATAGCAATCCGCCGTTATAATAGCTATCCACCGTTATAATAGCGATCCACCGTTATAATAGCGATCCGCCGTTATAATAGCGATCCGCCGTTATAATAGCGATCCACCGTTATAATAGCGATCCACCGTTATAATAGCGATCCGCCGTTATAATAGCAATCCACCGTTATAATAGCGATCCGCCGTTATAATAGCAATCCGCCGTTATAATAGCGATCCGCCGTTATAATAGCTATCCACCGTTATAATAGCGATCCACCGTTATAATAGCGATCCGCCGTTATAATAGCGATCCGCCGTTATAATAGCGATCCACCGTTATAATAGCTATCCACCGTTATAATAGCGATCCACCGTTATAATAGCGATCCGCCGTTATAATAGCGATCCGCCGTTATAATAGCAATCCGCCGTTATAATAGCGATCCGCCGTTATAATAGCAATCCACCGTTATAATAGCGATCCGCCGTTATAATAGCAATCCGCCGTTATAATAGCAATCCACCGTTATAATAGCGATCCGCCGTTATAATAGCAATCCGCCGTTATAATAGCAATCCACCGTTATAATAGCGATCCGCCGTTAAAATAGCGATCCACCGTTATAATAGCGATCCGCCGTTATAATAGCGATCCACCGTTACAATAGCAATCCGCCGTTATAATAGCGATCCGCCGTTATAATAGCTATCCGCCGTTATAATAGCGATCCACCGTTATAATAGCGACCCGCCGTTATAATAGCAATCCGCCGTTATAATAGTAATCCGCCGTTATAATAGCGATCCGCCGTTATAATAGCGATCCGCCGTTATAATAGCGATCCACCGTTATAATAGCGATCCGCCGTTATAATAGCGATCCACCGTTATAATAGCGATCCACCGTTATAATAGCGATCCGCCGTTATAATAGCAATCCGCCGTTATAATAGCGATCCGCCGTTATAATAGCGATCCGCCGTTATAATAGCGATCCGCCGTTATAATAGCGATCCACCGTTATAATAGCGATCCGCCGTTATAATAGCAATCCACCGTTATAATAGCAATCCGCCGTTATAATAGCGATCCGCCGTTATAATAGCGATCCGCCGTTATAATAGCAATCCGCCGTTATAATAGCAATCCGCCGTTATAATAGCAATCCGCCGTTATAATAGCGATCCGCCGTTATAATAGCGATCCACCGTTATAATAGCAATTACGCCCAAACCACACCTATGAGTAATGAAGCGACTGCAGACCAACACATTTTAGATTTGCGTCGGGCGCAAGAGTCGTTTATCCGCCGGTATAATAGCGACAGCATCTGGAAGCATCTCTTTCAGCAGCTTAGTCGGTATAGGGTCTAACATACACGTTGTGGATTTAGATGATTTGACGAGTTTGCAAAATTCTTCCTCTCCTATAGCAACGAATGAATCAAATTTTCCCTCAGGGAGACTACAATGCACTTCCTGATGCGATACTGTATTAGACGGTTGCATAGTTATAATTTTGTCCCTGATATTATCGATCTTATAAGTGAAGAAGTTCATAAAGTCATTGCGTCACGTGATGTTTCTGTAACCCTTCTGTCAGGGGAACACTGGTTAACACTGCTGGTTTGACAGATAGATGGACGGCTAGTGTGAACAAACCCTGATTACTCCTCCGTCATGTGAATCATCTCTTAATGATGCGTCTCAGAATGATTACCTACAACCCGAACCTTCTGCTCTTTAGATCCAGTCAGAACAGGATTCCTGAGAAGATGACGGCAGCTTGAGTCAACATCTCTGTTATACGGGGAGGCTTTCAGAACACCGTCACGACAGCTTCATTTCTACAGCGCTTTACAGAGCGATTCAAAGCAGCAACACACACACACACACACAGTCATAACACACAGCCATAACACACAGCCATAACACACAGCCATAACACACACACAGTCATAACACACAGCCATAACACACAGCCATAACACACAGCCATAACACACAGCCATAACACACACACAGTCATAACACACAGCCATAACACACAGCCATAACACACAGCCATAACACACACACACAGTCATAACACACAGTCATAACACACACACACAGTCATAACACACAGCCATAACACACACACACAGTCATAACACACAGCCATAACACACACACACAGTCATAACACACAGCCATAACACACACACACAGTCATAACACACAGCCATAACACACACACACAGTCATAACACACAGCCATAACACACACACACAGTCATAACACACAGCCATAACACACACACAGTCATAACACACAGTCATAACACACACACACAGTCATAACACACAGCCATAACACACACACACAGTCATAACACACAGCCATAACACACACACACACAGTCATAACACACAGTACTAACACACAGCCATAACACACACACACACAGTCATAACACACACACACACACAGTCATAACACACACA
>NC_136878.1:185845-233345 GCF_949152265.1 Phoxinus phoxinus | reverse complement strand
CGGCTCCAGCCTGAAGCTTCTGCAGGGACAAACTGGGAATGGGAATCCCAACATGAGCGGGAACAATCCCAACATGTCCTCGCCAGACCTCAACTTGCTCAAGCTGTCCTCTCCGGATCTGGAGCACCTGATCATCCAGTCCAACCAGGGGCTGGTTACGACAAGCCCAGCTCCCAACGCATCCACCAATCCCTTCATGTACCGGAACCAGGCCACTAACGAGCAGGAGGGGTTTGCGGACGGGTTCGTGAAAGCTCTGGCGGATCTCCACAAGCAGAACCAGCTGGTCGGCGCTCCCATGTCTCCTCCCGCCTCCATCCCGGGATCCTACCAGCGGAACCTACCAGACATTCCCATCTACACCAACCTGAGCAGTTACAACCCCAACCAGCTCCCATCGGGATACCCGGGTGCGATGGCCTACCCGTCCCACGCCTCGGCACACCCCCCGGGACACGCCTCGGGACACGCCTCGGGACACGCCCCGGGAAGGGTTCTGGACGCTCCTCAGACGGTCCCCGAGATCCCTCACTCGCCGCCCTCGCTCTCTCCCATCGACCTGGACACGCAGGAGCGCATCAAGGCGGAGCGCAAGAAGCTCCGCAACCGCATCGCCGCCTCCAAGTGCCGCAAGCGCAAGCTGGAGCGGATCTCGCGTCTGGAGGAGAAGGTGAAGGTCCTGAAGACCCAGAACTCGGACCTGGCCTCCACCGCCAGCATCCTGAGGGAACAGGTGTCCCAGCTCAAGCAGAAGGTCATGAACCACGTGAGCAACGGGTGCCAGATCTCCGTCGGCTCCGGCTTGGCCAAGAGCGCGGAGAACACCAGCTGCTGAACCCTCTCTCTCTCTTTATCTCCGCACTCATTCTCTGCCTCGCTCGCCCCGTCGGGGAAGATCCGAAGTCCGGGTCTCCGACTCTTCAGGAATGTCCTTCTTGAAAAGTACGGAGTACTTTTTTTTTTTTTGAGCATTGAAGTTGTTCAATGCAGTGGATGCCTGAGGAGAAACTGCAAAGGGATGAACGCGCCGCGCTCGGGATGGCCGGAAAGGGAACAAAAACTTGTGCTTGGGATTCTGCACTTGAATACTCTTCTTCTTTTTTTCTTTTTTTTGACTTGTAAATGCGACGCTTTAAAAGAATGGAAGCAAGGATTTTCTCTACAATCGGCGTCTTGTTCGACCGCTGGACGAACTTTATATGTTTTAGGAGTTTGTGTTTATATAATAATGCACTATTATGCAAACATTTCCCGAAGCACCGGATCCGTGCGTCTGTGGAACTGAAGAATCCCTTTATAACCGTATCCGATGTTCAAGTGGAAACCTCGTCACCGTGTCTCAATGCCCACATTACAGGATATTGTTTGTTTGTTGGTTGGTTTGATATCGTGCAATTTGTGAATATGAGAAAAAAATATTTTATACAAGACTTTTTAAGAAGTATTACATTACTGCGTAATAACAACACATTCTAAGCAAAGCCGAGACCTCTCCGGAGAAGGTTAGTGCTGTGCAGAACTCTAACTGGTACCTTTGGGGAATCCTGAGCATCCGAGACCTGTTGCACTGTAATCTCCCACGGGAGGACGTTAGTGACGAGAGGAGATGTGTCGGCCATTATCTGACCCAGAGGAACGTGTGGGAGAGATACTCGCGTCGCTTAAGACTGACCCGAGTTCAGAACGACAACAAAAGGGCTTTTGATCAATAGTATTTTGCTTTTTTTAGTATTTTATTTTTTGTATGAATTATGAAGCGATTTTATTTATACAGAATTTGTATTTATGTTGTTTTCTGAGAAGAGGAAGAATACTAGTGTCTCAGTGACGCGCTGTTTTTTGGGAAACTAAACTTAACAATTGCACACGAATCCGAAACATTAAATGATGTGTAATATTTATCCTCAGTTTATAGCATGATGGTTCGAACTATAACTACAACTATGCTTTTAGCAGATCAATAATAAATGCTGAGTTCTGCGAGACTGGAGTGGGAGCGCAGGGACGACGAGTCTCTCGTGTGTCAGGGCCGTGATCGTCTTCTCAGAACTGCTGTTCAATGCCTTGCAGTTCGTGGAGATTATTTTATTTATAAATCTATATCCGTTCGGAGAGGATTCACAGGAGTCCTGAGACGGCACTAGAACTGTCAGATAACCTTGTGCAACAAGAAGATATTTATTTTTTGAAACTTGAATAAGGTTTTTGATGTCACAAACGTATTGTATTTTTGTACAAAACAGTTTAGAGATAGTGTGTGTGTGTGTGTGTGTGTGTGTACAGTGCCTACTGTATAAGGCTCATCATTCCCAGTGCTCTATTTATTGAAGTGCTTGTCCTGAGCGGTGTCCTCTGAGCTCCAGGCGTCTCCGTTGTGTGCGGACGCTTCGGCACATCTGTCCGCCGAGTGCTCGAGTGTTTCCACTGGCATCAAGTGAAAGCCCTTGCTTTGTTTTGTAATGTGTGTGTGTGTGTGTGTGTGTGTACCTCTATTTTAACGCTAACCGTAAGCCTAACGCTCCTGTTTTTTGTTGTTTCATGGAACTGTGTTTCGAACTCTGAAGACTGATCGCATTGTTCATTTTAAGCGAAGAGAACTTTGACTTCTTCTTGAAAGCGTGTCGTGTGTGTACATGAACAGAGGAATACTGTTGTTGGATGAGTTTAATCTCTAGCTTGCGTGTACAAGCGTTTGTACGATCATCTCGCTCATCAAGCCAGTTCTCGGCACTGATCCCAATCAGATCGAAACTGAGTTCACGTTTGAGTAAAAGTTGAAGATGAGCGTGATGTGTCACACAGATTCTGGCCGGTTCTCGAGCCTCATTCTCCGTGTGTGTGAGAGATTTACACACACACTCGAGCGCCTGCTGAGACGCGGCTGGAGGGACTGAGGCGACTTGCCTCGTCGTGTAACAAGCGGGTTTATTTGCTTCTGAATAATAACATGCGGTTTTCAAATGCTGTTCGATGTTCCCTTGTTTTCTTTTATATCAACAATAAAGAGGAGGTGGTTTCTGAACGCTTGTGTGTCTCATGTCAAAACTCTTTTAACTGTGCAGTTCCTAAGCTTTGAGTCCGCTGAACATCAAACTGAGAAATAATGCTGAACAAAAGGGAATCTGCCGAATATTAGTCATTATTAATCAGAGAAGTTGATGCCATAATTCTGGCGTTGAGAAATGACAGTCTGAGCAAAAGTCAGTTGTGTTAACAAGGGTCATAAACACGCGGTGTCTGAGGCTTTCCCATAAAGACCAGCAGCTCTTCCAGTAAAGCAGTGTGTGTGTGTGTGTGTGTGTGTGTGTGTGCGCGCGCATGTGTGTGTGTGTGGCTCATTGTGAAAGTAAAAGTTAATCTGAGGGGAATCTGAGCTAATACAGCGAGTCTCGGCGACACACACCAGCAGTTACTCATATTTCTCAGATTAAAATTACACCAATCTAGGGTTTTATGACTGACTTCATAAACTTATGATCCGTCTTGGAGGAAAAGAACGACATGACGAACTCGTACAACTAGTCTGAGCAGTTAGTGTGTCAGATGGGAAGGTCAGCCGGTTCGTGCGAGTGTGTTTGTGTCGTGCGAGTGTGTTTGTGTCGTGCGAGTGTGTTTGTGTCGTGCGAGTGTGTGTTCAGAGTTACACTGGGAAGTAAGATGGCTGAAAACACACAGATCTTTCCTGATGAAACCCCGACAGAAGAATCGTCCTCATTGACGGCTTCTGAAACACATCTGTGTGTGTATTTGTGATACTTCATGAAGTTATGTCTTCAGGCTCTGAGTGAACAGAAGAAGTTTCGCTCTCCAGGTTTGCTGATGTTCTTCTGTGAGTCTTTTGGGAATGACTAACTCTCTCTCCTTCCGCCCACCTTGCTTCCCACACACACACACACACACACACACACCAGCAGTGTGTGTCAGAGACTCGTGTTCGTCCTCTTCTTCATAATCGATCCTCCGAAACGGGACAATCCTGTAGTGAAGATTCCAGCGTCTCTTATGTAATGCTGTTGCTGTTCTGATTTATATAAAATGTATTTCTAGAATATCCATCCTACACAGAAACTGCTGACACACACACACACACACACACACACGTGTCCGTGACGTCTGATCGTTTGTCAGAATTCCAGGGAGGAACTGTGGATGTTTTTTAACTCATTCTGATCACGGGTCATTATTACCGTCACAAGAACATCAGAGCGAAAGAGGCGTTTATAAAGTGTGTTTCCTGCACACACACACACACACACACACACACACGAACACACACACACACACACACACACACACACACACACACACACACACACACACACACACTGAACACACACACACACACACTGAACACACACACACACACACACACACACTGAACACACACACACACACACACACTGAACACACACACACACACACTGAACACACACACAGTGTCTCCCTGAAATATTTGCTCTGGGAGGGTCTGGGTGTGTAATCAGTTACAACATGTGTGTAGGAGGGACACACCCCCCTCTCTCTCTCTCTCTCTCTCTCTCTCTCTCTCTGTGTGTGTGTGTGTGTGTGTGTGTGTGTGTGTGTGTGTGTGTGTGTGTGTGTGTGTGTGGATCAAGGCTCTCCGTTCCATTCTCATCTCTTATTAAAGGACTCAGGGAGTAGCTACTGCAACACACACACACACACACACACACACACACACAATGGCCGCGATCGCCGCACGCACGCGCTGCTATTTCAGGTGAAACTCCCCGCATCTCCTTGGCAACAGCCGCTGTCTTTACACACTCGATCCTGTGTGTGTGTGTGTGTGTGTGTGTGTGTGTGTGTGTGTTCAGTGTGTGTGTGTGTGTGTGTGGTGTGTGTGTGTGTGTGTGTGTGTGTGTGTGAGTGTGTGTGTGTGTGTGTGTGTGTGTGTGTGTGTGTGTGTGTGTGTGTGTGTGTGGTGTGTGTGTGTGTGTGTGTGTGTGTGGTGTGTGTGTGTGTGTGTGTGTGTGTGTGTGTTCAGTGTGTGTGTGTGTGTGTGTGTGTTCCTCCTGTAACTGGCAGATGAACTCATGATTACTGCAGGTTTTCCCCCGCACATATTCCCACTTCTCTGAGAAACGCAGTGTTTCTTCGTATCATTAATCATAATTCAGAAAAGCGCTGTCATTCTGAAATACTTCTGATGCTTGAGATGATTTACTTCCCCAGCGCAGATTACAGAAGATCAACTGGTGGGAGTTATGAATATGATCAGAGACAGAAGAAGATCTTCTGATTCTCGCGCATGTTCAGCAAGGCTGCATTTTTGCGATTAAAACTATTAATTATTATTACAATGTGATCAAATTACTCCAGTCTGCAGTGTCACATGATCCTTCAGAACTCAGTATAATATGATGATCTGATGCTCAAGAAACATTTATGATTATCAATTTTGAAAGCAGTTCATATTTTTGAGGAAACCAACCGTCATATATTTTATTTTTCAGGATTCTTTGATGAACAGAAAGTTCAAAAGAACAGCATTTATTTGAAATAGAATATTTTGTAACATTATAAATGTGTTTAATAGTCCTTGATGAATACAAGTAAAAAACAAAGTCTTACTGACCCTGAACTTTTGAATGGTAGGGTTGATATATTTGTATATCACACTTGTCTAAGTGATGAAGAAGTTGATGAAGTAATTCCAATATAAACATTCTTTATTAATCCAAAAACACAAGCGAAACGTGAGCATAAAACAATACAAACAAACAATACGCAGAAACGAGGAAGTTAAACCGGCGTAATCATGATTAGCGCAAACTAACAGGAGTGATCGTAGAGAAGAACACACAAGAGGAGACACACACGGGGCTAATGCGACATACATGCATTATGAATAATAATGTATTAATTTAATATAAATAATAGGTTTGCTAAGGCCTCCTGGTTGAGAAGGCTGTTCTCTCACTCTCACACACACACACACACACACACACACACACACACACACACACACACACACTCTCTCTCACTCACACACACTCTCTCTCTCTCACTCACACACACACGCACGCACACACACACACACACACACACACACACATACACACACTCACACACACTCTCTCTCTCACTCACACACACACGCACGCACACACACACACACACTCTCTCTCTCTCTCTCACTCACACACACACGCACACACACACACTCTCACACACACACACACTCTCACACACTCTCACACACACACACACACACGCACACACACACACACACACACACACACTCTCTCTCTCTCTCACTCACACACACACGCACACACACACACACACACACACACCGAGCCGTAGGGAACACACTAAACTCATCATCTAATGAGAGCTGAAGCTCAGAGACAGAGTTCATCTGGACTCCATCTCAAGAAAGCCTCTGGAAAGCGGAGTTGATCTCAGTTATCTCCAGATATTCACTGCTGGGTTATATAATCAAACATCGCACGGATTGAGATGATACTTTGTCTTTTACTGCAATTCACCCTTCGCAGGGAGTTTGATTGACAGGCGATCTGACCAATCATAATCCGCTGTTTATCCGACCGCAGTCAAGAGAGTAGATTCACGTTACTGCCACACAACAGCGTACCTTCTGATGTTCATTCATGTTTATTTGATGCGATAAAGGAACCAGAAGGACGAGATGAGTGGTTCACGAGCGGCTTGAACTGAGCGATCCGTCACGCCGCATTAAAGAGACACAAAAGGGTATTTATTGTTTACATTTGTTCAAAAAATTACCAAATTTGAAAGTTGAGACTTAGTTTCATATCAAGAGTAACCGGCTCTGTCCTGTCCGTCATCAGTGTCCTCTCTGCTCCGCGATGTGCGTTTCACTGCGTGAGAACGTGCGTGTGTGTGTGTGTGTGTGTGTGTGCGTGAGAGTGTGTGAGAGTGTGTGTGTGTGTGTGAGAGCGTATGGCGCATAGCAACAGTAACTAAAGGGGGCGGGCCTTTGCCAACAGTCAATTCTTAAATTCTTGTAAAAATATATCACATGTTTTTCTCATAATAAAACCGAAGTGTCTCTGACTGATTCTGTAATCGGATCCATGTTTATGTTCCTGTAGTTCGGCACGAAGGTCTTGGGCTCGATCCCCAGTAAACTCATATATGAGTGTGTAGAGGTTCTGCGTCTCAGACCTTTGATCCCAATCCTGGATCTCATTATTGGGAGCGCGTCTCGTTTGGTCCGATAGCTGTTCTCCGAATAAAGTTTCTCCCTCTGCTTCCTTTGTTATTGATGGGAAAGGGATTATTTGCAGCTCAAATATCCTCTGAGGTGAACCAGACCTCAAACTCTGTCATATTCAAACATGAGCTTTCCATAGTTTTAAACCAATGATCTGTTTGTTTTAACTTGACATGATGTGATTTAATAGAGCAGTTTAGGCTGTGTGTGTGTGTGTGTGTGTGTGTGTGTGTGTGTGTGTGTGTGTGTGTGTGTGTGTGTGTGTGTGTGTGTGTGTGTGTGTGTGTGTGTGTTTCTGGAGGATCTGAATGAAGCGAGGAAAGTCTGGAGGGTTGACGCTTATAAGCATCTCTAATCTCAGATCTAATCCGATCGGTAATGCTGAAAGTATTAGCCTATGAAACGCATCCTGAGGGAAACGCAGAGATAACTCACGGTCATCCTGAGGGAAACGCAGAGATAACTCAAGGTCATCCTGAGGGAAACACAGAGATAACTCACGGTCATCCTGAGGGAAACGCAGAGATAACTCACGGTCATCCTGAGGGAAACGCAGAGATAACTCACGGTCATCCTGAGGGAAACACAGAGATAACTCACGGTCATCCTGAGGGAAACGCAGAGATAACTCACGGTCATCCTGAGGGAAACGCAGAGATAACTCACGGTCATCCTGAGGGAAACGCAGAGATAACTCAAGGTCATCCTGAGGGAAACACAGAGATAACTCACGGTCATCCTGAGGGAAACGCAGAGATAACTCAAGGTCATCCTGAGGGAAACACAGAGATAACTCAAGGTCATCCTGAGGGAAACACAGAGATAACTCACGGTCATCCTGAGGGAAACGCAGAGATAACTCAAGGTCATCCTGAGGGAAACGCAGAGATAACTCACGGTCATCCTGAGGGAAACACAGAGATAACTCAAGGTCATCCTGAGGGAAACACAGAGATAACTCAAGGTCATCCTGAGGGAAACACAGAGATAACTCAAGGTCATCCTGAGGGAAACACAGAGATAACTCACGGTCATCCTGAGGGAAACGCAGAGATAACTCACGGTCATCCTGAGGGAAACACAGAGATAACTCACAGTCATCCTGAGGGAAACACAGAGATAACTCACGGTCATCCTGAGGGAAACGCAGAGATAACTCACGGTCATCCTGAGGGAAACGCGGAGATAACTCAAGGTCATCCTGAGGGAAACACAGAGATAACTCACGGTCATCCTGAGGGAAACACAGAGATAACTCACGGTCATCCTGAGGGAAACGCAGAGATAACTCACGGTCATCCTGAGGGAAACGCAGAGATAACTCAAGGTCATCCTGAGGGAAACACAGAGATAACTCACGGTCATCCTGAGGGAAACGCAGAGATAACTCAAGGTCATCCTGAGGGAAACACAGAGATAACTCAAGGTCATCCTGAGGGAAACACAGAGATAACTCACGGTCATCCTGAGGGAAACGCAGAGATAACTCACGGTCATCCTGAGGGAAACGCAGAGATAACTCACGGTCATCCTGAGGGAAACGCGGAGATAACTCAAGGTCATCCTGAGGGAAACACAGAGATAACTCACGGTCATCCTGAGGGAAACACAGAGATAACTCACGGTCATCCTGAGGGAAACGCAGAGATAACTCAAGGTCATCCTGAGGGAAACGCGGAGATAACTCAAGGTCATCCTGAGGGAAACACAGAGATAACTCACGGTCATCCTGAGGGAAACGCAGAGATAACTCACGGTCATCCTGAGGGAAACGCAGAGATAACTCACGGTCATCCTGAGGGAAACGCAGAGATAACTCAAGGTCATCCTGAGGGAAACACAGAGATAACTCACGGTCATCCTGAGGGAAACGCAGAGATAACTCAAGGTCATCCTGAGGGAAACACAGAGATAACTCAAGGTCATCCTGAGGGAAACACAGAGATAACTCACGGTCATCCTGAGGGAAACACAGAGATAACTCAAGGTCATCCTGAGGGAAACACAGAGATAACTCAAGGTCATCCTGAGGGAAACACAGAGATAACTCAAGGTCATCCTGAGGGAAACTCAGAGATAACTCAAGGTCATCCTGAGGGAAACGCAGAGATAACTCACGGTCATCCTGAGGGAAACACAGAGATAACTCAAGGTCATCCTGAGGGAAACACAGAGATAACTCACGGTCATCCTGAGGGAAACACAGAGATAACTCACGGTCATCCTGAGGGAAACACAGAGATAACTCAAGGTCATCCTGAGGGAAACACAGAGATAACTCACGGTCATCCTGAGGGAAACACAGAGATAACTCAAGGTCATCCTGAGGGAAACACAGAGATAACTCAAGGTCATCCTGAGGGAAACACAGAGATAACTCAAGGTCATCCTGAGGGAAACACAGAGATAACTCACGGTCATCCTGAGGGAAACACAGAGATAACTCACGGTCATCCTGAGGGAAACGCAGAGATAACTCAAGGTCATCCTGAGGGAAACGCAGAGATAACTCACGGTCATCCTGAGGGAAACGCAGAGATAACTCACAGTCATCCTGAGGGAAACACAGAGATAACTCACGGTCATCCTGAGGGAAACACAGAGATAACTCACGGTCATCCTGAGGGAAACACAGAGATAACTCACGGTCATCCTGAGGGAAACACAGAGATAACTCACGGTCATCCTGAGGGAAACACAGAGATAACTCACGGTCATCCTGAGGGAAACACAGAGATAACTCAAGGTCATCCTGAGGGAAACACAGAGATAACTCACGGTCATCCTGAGGGAAACACAGAGATAACTCAAGGTCATCCTGAGGGAAACACAGAGATAACTCACGGTCATCCTGAGGGAAACACAGAGATAACTCACGGTCATCCTGAGGGAAACACAGAGATAACTCAAGGTCATCCTGAGGGAAACACAGAGATAACTCAAGGTCATCCTGAGGGAAACACAGAGATAACTCAAGGTCATCCTGAGGGAAACACAGAGATAACTCAAGGTCATCCTGAGGGAAACACAGAGATAACTCAAGGTCATCCTGAGGGAAACACAGAGATAACTCAAGGTCATCCTGAGGGAAACACAGAGATAACTCACGGTCATCCTGAGGGAAACACAGAGATAACTCAAGGTCATCCTGAGGGAAACACAGAGATAACTCAAGGTCATCCTGAGGGAAACACAGAGATAACTCAAGGTCATCCTGAGGGAAACACAGAGATAACTCAAGGTCATCCTGAGGGAAACACAGAGATAACTCAAGGTCATCCTGAGGGAAACACAGAGATAACTCAAGGTCATCCTGAGGGAAACACAGAGATAACTCACGGTCATCCTGAGGGAAACGCAGAGATAACTCACGGTCATCCTGAGGGAAACACAGAGATAACTCAAGGTCATCCTGAGGGAAACACAGAGATAACTCAAGGTCATCCTGAGGGAAACACAGAGATAACTCACGGTCATCCTGAGGGAAACACAGAGATAACTCAAGGTCATCCTGAGGGAAACACAGAGATAACTCAAGGTCATCCTGAGGGAAACACAGAGATAACTCAAGGTCATCCTGAGGGAAACACAGAGATAACTCAAGGTCATCCTGAGGGAAACGCAGAGATAACTCACGGTCATCCTGAGGGAAACACAGAGATAACTCAAGGTCATCCTGAGGGAAACACAGAGATAACTCACGGTCATCCTGAGAGAAACACAGAGATAACTCACGGTCATCCTGAGGGAAACGCAGAGATAACTCACGGTCATCCTGAGGGAAACGCAGAGATAACTCACGGTCATCCTGAGGGAAACGCAGAGATAACTCACGGTCATCCTGAGGGAAACACAGAGATAACTCACGGTCATCCTGAGGGAAACGCAGAGATAACTCAAGGTCATCCTGAGGGAAACGCAGAGATAACTCACGGTCATCCTGAGGGAAACGCAGAGATAACTCACGGTCATCCTGAGGGAAACGCAGAGATAACTCAAGGTCATCCTGAGGGAAACGCAGAGATAACTCACGGTCATCCTGAGGGAAACGCAGAGATAACTCAAGGTCATCCTGAGGGAAACACAGAGATAACTCACGGTCATCCTGAGGGAAACGCAGAGATAACTCAAGGTCATCCTGAGGGAAACGCAGAGATAACTCACGGTCATCCTGAGGGAAACACAGAGATAACTCACGGTCATCCTGAGGGAAACGCAGAGATAACTCAAGGTCATCCTGAGGGAAACGCAGAGATAACTCACGGTCATCCTGAGGGAAACGCAGAGATAACTCACGGTCATCCTGATGGAAACGCAGAGATAACTCAAGGTCATCCTGAGGGAAACACAGAGATAACTCAAGGTCATCCTGAGGGAAACACAGAGATAACTCACGGTCATCCTGAGGAAAACACAGAGATAACTCAAGGTCATCCTGAGGGAAACACAGAGATAACTCACGGTCATCCTGAGGGAAACACATAGATAACTCAAGGTCATCCTGAGGGAAACACAGAGATAACTCACGGTCATCCTGAGGGAAACACAGAGATAACTCACGGTCATCCTGAGGGAAACACAGAGATAACTCACGGTCATCCTGAGGGAAACGCAGAGATAACTCACGGTCATCCTGAGGGAAACACAGAGATAACTCACGGTCATCCTGAGGGAAACGCAGAGATAACTCAAGGTCATCCTGAGGGAAACACAGAGATAACTCACGGTCATCCTGAGGAAAACACAGAGATAACTCACGGTCATCCTGAGGGAAACACAGAGATAACTCAAGGTCATCCTGAGGAAAACACAGAGATAACTCACGGTCATCCTGAGGGAAACACAGAGATAACTCAAGGTCATCCTGAGGGAAACGCAGAGATAACTCACGGTCATCCTGAGGGAAACACAGAGATAACTCAAGGTCATCCTGAGGGAAACGCAGAGATAACTCACGGTCATCCTGAGGGAAACGCAGAGATAACACACGGTCATCCTGAGGAAAACACAGAGATAACTCAAGGTCATCCTGAGGGAAACACAGAGATAACTCACGGTCATCCTGAGGGAAACGCAGAGATAACTCACGGTCATCCTGAGGGAAACGCAGAGATAACTCACGGTCATCCTGAGGGAAACGCAGAGATAACTCACGGTCATCCTGAGGAAAACGCAGAGATAACTCACGGTCATCCTGAGGGAAACGCAGAGATAACTCACGGTCATCCTGAGGGAAACGCAGAGATAACTCACGGTCATCCTGAGGGAAACGCAGAGATAACTCACGGTCATCCTGAGGGAAACACAGAGATAACTCACGGTCATCCTGAGGGAAACGCAGAGATAACTCACGGTCATCCTGAGGGAAACGCAGAGATAACTCAAGGTCATCCTGAGGGAAACGCAGAGATAACTCACGGTCATCCTGAGGGAAACACAGAGATAACTCAAGGTCATCCTGAGGGAAACACAGAGATAACTCAAGGTCATCCTGAGGGAAACGCAGAGATAACTCAAGGTCATCCTGAGGGAAACACAGAGATAACTCACGGTCATCCTGAGGGAAACGCAGAGATAACTCACGGTCATCCTGAGGGAAACGCAGAGATAACTCACGGTCATCCTGAGGGAAACACAGAGATAACTCACGGTCATCCTGAGGGAAACGCAGAGATAACTCACGGTCATCCTGAGGGAAACGCAGAGATAACTCAAGGTCATCCTGAGGGAAACGCAGAGATAACTCACGGTCATCCTGAGGGAAACGCAGAGATAACTCAAGGTCATCCTGAGGGAAACGCAGAGATAACTCACGGTCATCCTGAGGGAAACACAGAGATAACTCACGGTCATCCTGAGGGAAACACAGAGATAACTCAAGGTCATCCTGAGGGAAACGCAGAGATAACTCACGGTCATCCTGAGGGAAACACAGAGATAACTCAAGGTCATCCTGAGGGAAACACAGAGATAACTCACGGTCATCCTGAGGGAAACACAGAGATAACTCACGGTCATCCTGAGGGAAACGCAGAGATAACTCACGGTCATCCTGAGGGAAACACAGAGATAACTCACGGTCATCCTGAGGGAAACACAGAGATAACTCACGGTCATCCTGAGGGAAACGCAGAGATAACTCAAGGTCATCCTGAGGGAAACGCAGAGATAACTCACGGTCATCCTGAGGGAAACACAGAGATAACTCACGGTCATCCTGAGGGAAACACAGAGATAACTCACGGTCATCCTGAGGGAAACGCAGAGATAACTCACGGTCATCCTGAGGGAAACACAGAGATAACTCAAGGTCATCCTGAGGGAAACACAGAGATAACTCACGGTCATCCTGAGGGAAACGCAGAGATAACTCACGGTCATCCTGAGGGAAACGCAGAGATAACTCACGGTCATCCTGAGGGAAACGCAGAGATAACTCACGGTCATCCTGAGGGAAACCCAGAGATAACTCAAGGTCATCCTGAGGGAAACACAGAGATAACTCACGGTCATCCTGAGGGAAACGCAGAGATAACTCAAGGTCATCCTGAGGGAAACGCAGACATAACTCAAGGTCATCCTGAGGGAAACGCAGAGATAACTCAAGGTCATCCTGAGGGAAACACAGAGATAACTCAAGGTCATCCTGAGGGAAACACAGAGATAACTCAAGGTCATCCTGAGGGAAACACAGAGATAACTCAAGGTCATCCTGAGGGAAACGCAGACATAACTCAAGGTCATCCTGAGGGAAACGCAGAGATAACTCACGGTCATCCTGAGGGAAACGCAGAGATAACTCACGGTCATCCTGAGGGAAACACAGAGATAACTCAAGGTCATCCTGAGGGAAACACAGAGATAACTCAAGGTCATCCTGAGGGAAACACAGAGATAACTCACGGTCATCCTGAGGGAAACACAGAGATAACTCACGGTCATCCTGAGGGAAACACAGATATAACTCAAGGTCATCCTGAGGGAAACACAGAGATAACTCACAGTCATCCTGAGGGAAACACAGAGATAACTCACGGTCATCCTGAGGGAAACACAGAGATAACTCAAGGTCATCCTGAGGGAAACACAGAGATAACTCAAGGTCATCCTGAGGGAAACACAGAGATAACTCACGGTCATCCTGAGGGAAACACAGAGATAACTCAAGGTCATCCTGAGGGAAACACAGTGTCACGATAAATACAGATGAACCCAAACGCAAACAGGATGTATAACAAATAGTTTATTTACTAACAAACAGGGAAAACAAAACCCACGAGGGGGCAAAACGAAGACAGAACACAAAGAGACTAAACTAGACTATGACTAACAATAACTAGACAATACTCTGGATCAGGAAACTCACAGGATATCACAAGGTCTCAAAACTCACAACGATCACAGGGAGGTAAGGATCACAATGAACCGACACAAGACAGCAAACACAAGGAGACTAAATAGGAGACCTAATAAAGGGAACAGGTGATGCTAACTAGACAATCATGACAAACGAGGATAACAAGGGGGCGGGGTAAAGTAACGAGACACACAAGCACATGGCCCAAACCAAAGACCATGTGTTGTACACAAACATGGGTCTGCCATGATCCTGTCTCAGAACTAGAGAACTCAAGGACAGAATCATGACTTTCGTCTGGTTTCGGCCGGATCCACCCAAAGCTCAGCCAGGCTTGTGTACATTTAACCGTTAAACTGGAATAACCTGTAGGATTAATGAGCTCAAACTCATTAACATGTTTTTGCATAATTCCAGATCTTTATTTAAGCAGGACAGGCTTTACAAAGTCAAACGCAGATCAATCTTCTTCTCCATCCGAGTCGTCCTTCGCACAGTTCTGCTTCATCAGGCCGTCTGCTTCATGTTCATGTTCAGAAACCTCATGCTAACAGGAGAAGTTCGGGAAATAAGCCTGGAAAACGTTTGAATCCCGGACCTGTAATGTGTGTGTGTGTGTGTGTGTGTGTGTGTGTGTGTGTGTGTGTGTGTGTGTGGGTCCGACTCTCCTGTTGTTGGTCTGTCGGGATGAGCTCACACTGCCGGGTCTAGTCCGTCCGTGTGTGTGTGTGTGTGTGTGTATGTGTGTGTGTGTGTGTGTGTGTGTGTGTGTGGGTCCGACTCTCCTGTTGTTGGTCTGTCGGGATGAGCTCACACCGCCAGGTCTAGTCTGTGTGTGTGTGTGTGTGTGTGTGCGTGTGTGTGTGTGTGTGTGTGTGTGTGTGTGTGTGTGTGTGTGTGTGTGTGTGTGTGTGTGTGGGTCCGACTCTCCTGTTGTTGGTCTGTCGGGATGAGCTCACACTGCCGGGTCGAGTCTTGTGTCACACTCACACAAATATTGTCCCGTATCCATGAGAACGGTCCTGACGGAAGATGGGATTCGGCTGGAGAGGGTTTAGCAGAGACTCAGCTCATCTCACTCGTTCTGCTAAAGACAGTCTCAGTAAATAAATCAAGTAATGCACTCGCGCTCTACGGTTATTTTTGACCAAAAAAGTTTACATTTGTTTTTATTTTATTTTTTTACTTCATCAGAAATGTTAGGAAACTTGGTACAGGTTTTGGCACTTGCTGTGTGAACACACACACACACACTCACACACACACACACACACACACATGATCTGAACAGGTGAAATGGTCCTGATAATAATCGCCACACTTGTGCTGCTCGCGGTCAGAAACGCCGCATTGTAAATGAATGAGAGTTTCCTCTAGTGGAAGCGTTTGGTACTGCAGCCGAACAACATCTCACTGAGATCATTTATGCCTTTGGGTTCTCAGTTCTAGAGGAAAACATTTTATATTTGTTAAACATGTTATTATATATTTCATTTAAAAAATATATTTTTGCACATCTTTCATAACAATAAACGTACAATTCTGTAACTTTTTTAAAGTTCACTTTTTAAAACTGTTTCCTCTTCATCAATAATGTGCAAGTGTGGTGTGTGTAAAGAGATCAGACTTCAGTGTGTCGCTCTAAAGCGCTCCAGATTGACCAGTTTAAGCTGGACATCACATCTACAGCTCTATGCTCAGAACGTGAATAAATGGATTATAAATACAGCGGAAATATCATTTAGTGCCATAAAATCCCCTAAAAATACAAAATGTTTTTTTTTTTAATTAATTTTTTTTTTTATTTCTGTAATTTTTGACCGACACGCGAAGAGCAAATATAAATATACAGTAAATATACAACTTTTCACAGCGATGCCATAGAAGAACCTTTCAGTGATCAGTTCTTAAAATAACCTTTTTTTCCTCTAACAAATAATAGATATTATTTAAATCTAAAGAACCTTTTCCACTGTAAAGAAGCTTTATTGCAGTGGAAAGATTCCATGGACGTTACGCGCGGGACACAGCGCGCCGGCGGCCGACTCGGTGTTCTCGGTGTGCGCGGCCCCGTCGGCTGCAATCGGTCCTCGCGGCTTTATTTCTCCCGATTCGACATGTAGGATCGGCATCGCCGTCGGCGAGAGAGAGAACTCTGATTGGCTGTTCAGCTTAGTGAACGAGTCAGTGGACGAGAACAATAGAGGGTTTTCACCAACGTCACGTTCTGGGCGGTAACCGGATGCGCGGCCATTATGGAGGCACTCGGATGTAAACAACAGCATGGATTGCACTGTGTATGTACTACTGAACACATTGTTACACTAATAAACCACGGAAAAAATATGTGGTAGGTGCGAAATTCTATAGAGAAGGACTTAGTAAGCAGGAGAGAGCGCAACATTTTGACAAACTAAAGTTAATATGTGTCAGGACTGGTTTGATCTTCAGCCTTTCTGCTGTGTTTGTCTTGTGTCCTGATTGTCAGTTCACGTCACTCGACCATCACCGCTGAATCCCATTCTAATCAGCGCTCTCACTCTCATTACTCACACACCGGTGTCCCATTTCTGCACTGATGTTCTCCACTACTTATGCTTCTCTCTTTCTTTGGTTTTCTGTCAGTGTGTCTTGGTTTCCGCCCGGTTCACCACTGTCCCCTTGCCCAAAGTCTTGTTTTGGTTGCTTCTAAACCTTTAAAGCCGTGTCTGATTATTTAATCCTGTTTTGTTGTTTATTTGCCTAGTCCCTGTTCCCTGTCTTGACTCAGCTTGCTCTCCTGGTGTTTGACCCGCTGCCTGTCCTGGACTGTTGCCTTGGCTTTTTCCTTGAAACGTTTGGTTCGCTACTGGTTTTGACCCCAGCCTGTCCATTGGATTTCCTCTTACTTGGTGGCTCGGCTACCAATTATTTTGTTTTGTTTTGCTTCAACCTTTTGGACAATAAATTCCATTCTCAATTGATCTGCTCTTGGGTCCCTGTTGTCTCTGCACCTCCCTAACAGTACACACTGACCAGGATGGATCCAGCAGACCAATCTCAGCTACGTTCGGCTGTGGAGGCCCAGGGTGCGCTACTGGGACAGCATCAGGGGGAGCTGGCGGTCACTCATCGAACCATGGACTCTGATCTCTGGCCTGTGTCACCGGTCATCGAACGCCCCCTTGTCACTCCCGAACCACGCATCAACAACCCTCCCATTTATTCCGGTGAGCCTACAATGTGTCGTGCGTTCATGATTCAGTGTGAGGTGATTTTTTCTCTGCAACCCCTCACTTATGCCTCAGACACTGCCAGAGTGGCGTTCGTCATCTCCCTTCTCGCCGGCCGGGCCCGGGAATGGGCCACTTCCGTCTGGGCTGCAGAGGCAGAGTGCTGTGAGGACTTCTCAAGCTTCAAGGCAGAATTTGTCAAGATATTCGACCGCTCAGCGCTCGGTAAGGAGGCGTCGCGGCTGTTGGCAGCACTACGTCAGGGGAGACGCTCAGTGGCGGACTTTGCCATCGATTTCCGCACCCTCGCAGCTTCAAGTTCATGGAATGAAGCCGCACTGGTGGCCAGGTTTACGCAGGGGGGCAGTGTTCCGAAAGATATTGAAGCCGACCTGGGCGCCGCCATTGGCTAGCGGACCCCCACCTGCTGTTAGCATTCCATTGACTCCCATTCATTTTGGCGTCACTTTGACAGCGAATAACTTTACATCTGAGGCGTTTAAAGACACCGTTTGTCCATTGTTTATTTCTAAAGAAACACGAAAATGTATAAAAGGCTCCATTACCTTGTATCTTACGTTATGGCCCCGTAGAAGCAGTTTTTGTAAAAACAGGCTAACGATTGCGTCATACCCGCGCGACTCTGTCGCACAAGTCGAAAAATTACCGTATGGACAAGCAGAGAAGCTCGCAAGCATACGGGAGGACGTGGAGGCATAAAGTCAAGGGAGAAGCCCATAGAGAGTGATAAAGTTGCTCCCGTTGCTAGCTCATGGACAGCTAATACCCACGCTCTCCGTCTCTGCGAGATTCGGAAGGGAATGATTCAGATTTCTCTCGGCACAGCTACTAGAAGACCTACAGGTTGCTCACGTCACATATACGTCGTCAAGCTCAGTTTGAGCCTGCGCAGTTCGCCTTGCGATCAGGAAGTAAGTGCTTCTAATTGACTTCACTGCTCTCCGTTGAAACCTATGGGGTCGCTGTGTCCAGTTTATATACTGTCTATGGGTTTACGGAGGCACTGGAGGATGACATAAAGGATGAGGTATATGCCCACGAACTTCCTGGATGAACTTGTTGGCCTGGCCATCCGCTTAGACAACCGTCGGGATCTTCGTAGGAGAGCTCGGGTTCCTCCATCCTCGACCTCACACCTTCCTTCTCCATGTCTGCTGCTCCAGACCACCCATCCCCTCCGGAAGCTATGCAGTTGGGCAGGCAACGTTTGTCGGCAGAGGAGAAACAGAAACGTCTTTCCAAGGGACAATGTCTCTACTGTGGTCGACCCGGGCATTTTGCTTCTTCCTGCCCGGCAAAGCCAACGCTCGCCAGTAAACGTGGGGATACTGGCGAGCGCTACTTCCACCACCCCATCCACTGGTTCCCGCTCCATGCTTCCAGTCTCAGTTATTCATGAAGGTGCTGTCCACCAACTCTCTGCCCTCATTGATTCGGGAGCCGAAGGAAATTTTATTGATTTTTCTTGGGCCTCGAAAAGAGGCATTTCTTTTCAGTCTCTCTCTCCTATCCTTACTGCTCTCGCCTTAGATGGCAGGGAACTGACCACTATTTCTCAGACCTCTGTTCCTTTAGAGCTTATCACCTCTGGCAATCACAGAGAAGAAATAGTGTTTTTTGTTTGTCACTCACCCCTCACTCCCGTGATCCTTGGTCACCCCTGGTTAACCACTCACAATCCTCACATAAACTGGTCTGAGAGCACTATCTTATCATGGAATCCACATTGCCATGCCCATTGTCTTGTGTCTGCCTTGTCTCCTGTCTCCTCTGTTTCTGTGTTGCAGGAGGAGCCGATTGATCTCTCCCGAGTTCCTGAGGTCTACCACGATTTGAGGGCGGTCTTCAGCCACTCCCGGGCCGCATCTCTTCCTCCGCACCGTCCCTGTGATTGCGCCATCAACCTTCTTCCTGGCACTTCTCCGCCTAAGGGAACTGGCAGAACCGGCGGCCATGGAGAAATATCTATCAGAGTCTCTGGCGGCCGACATTATTCGTCCTTCTTCCTCTCCAGCGGGGGCGGGATTCTTCTTCGTGAAGAAGAAGGATGGTTCCTTGCGCCCCTGCATTGATTATCGGGGGTTGAAGGACATCACTGTTAAAAACAGGTACCCCCTGCCGTTGATGTCGTCGGCCTTCGAGATCCTGCAGGGGGCAAGGTACTTCACGAAGCTGGACCTCCGCAACGCATACCATTTGGTTCGGATCAGGGAGGGGGACGAGTGGAAGACGGCTTTTAACACCCCCACGGGGCACTTTGAGTACCGGGTTCTTCCCTTCGGTTTGACTAACGCCCCAGCCATCTTCCAGGCGCTCGTCAATGACGTGCTAAGACACATGATCAACAAGTTTGTCTTTGTGTATCTGGATGACATCTTGATGTTTTCTCGTTCACTCCAGGTCCACATTCAGCACGTCAGACGGGTGCTGCAGCGCCTGCTGGAGAACCAACTGTTTGCTAAGGCGGAGAAGTGTTCCTTCCACAACCAGTCGGTTCCGTTCTTGGGACACATCGTCTCGGTGGAGGGGATTCGCGTGGATCCCGCTAAGGTAAGAGCCGTCTCTGACTGGCCCACACCTGGCAAATATGTGGTAAACGAGCTAATGTTAGCTTCTCTAGCTCTTACTGCAATTCTTCCTTCTATTTATTATCCCGACATAGTTCAGAAAAAGCACATGAAATCCTATTCAAATCACATATCAGGACATCAGCTTCAGGCTGAACGATCGGATTTTGCGTGGTATGTGACTCTCGCGCCACGTAATAATGTGAACGTCAGACGTTGTTTAAACATAGGGAACATCCTGAACGTCGCTGCCGAAACAATGCTGTGTTGTTGCAAAGTGCCGGACGAGCAGAAAATTATTATTTCTGAAACTGGTGCAGACAAGAGCGCGGGAAAAAAGCTGTACATAACACAACACATAACCAGCGCGGCGGCTACACATTTCCATGTTGTAAAATTGAAATAAGACAACATCTCTATTGCCAATGCAAACCCCTCCATCAACGCAACGTCATTGCCATATTGCCAAAGAGCTGCATGGACACACATCGGATCTGAACGAACAGTTGTGATACACAGCGTGGACGTCATTTTAGAGCAGATTCCAGTCGGATACACAGATAATCAGATTTGGGCTGACAGTGTGAATGTAGCCATAGTTAACTACGTCAATATTTTAGCCATAGTCAACGCTTCCTTTAACGTTACACATGTGGCTGTGCCTCTCTCAACCACAAACGCCTTCTTTCATCAGTTTTTTGCACTCTTCTCTTTAACTTTTGACAGTGTGTAGAACTCGAAATGTTTTTCCCCGATGCGACCGATTAGTACAGACCAAAACTCCACCATTTTTCAGCAGCAATAATCAGTTCGGAGTCCTTTCAGTTCAGTGGCATTGTTTACCTTCAGCGCCACCAAAATGGCCGACTTCCGGATTGATGACGTGTCGTGAAAACCCTCTAGAGCAGCGAGTACAGAAGTCAAACGGCAGAAGACTGCTAATGTTACGTCCTCTTACCCGAGTGATCCTTGGCGAATATTTCAATATCAACATGAGCGGAGTGGAATAAAGGAAGTGTTTAGCAGGATTGAAATTCACAACTGCAGTGTGTCTGCAGCCGGCTATATTTCCCTTTCTGCATGACGAATATAGACGAATATATCTGCAGAAACACACAGTTGTCTCATTTACGCGCCGGCGCAGAACACACCTCTGACAGTCGGCAGTCATCAGCGCTAGTTCGCCGGCGTCGGTTTGGTGTGTTCCGGGATTTAAAGGTTCTTCATGGAACCATCGATGACAAGAAAGAAGCTTTGTTTACTTTGCTGGGTACAAAAACATGACAAGTAAACAAGTGTGCACAAAAACGTAAAAAAACAACAACACTGAACTCTAAATTCACATTATTTAACATCTTAAACGTCACTAAACATCTAATCTATTCATGCCTTTGATTATATGCATTATTTAATATTTCATGAAATATCATGAATCTTTATTGTGTGTGTGTGTTTAAGAGTGTGTATTAACTTATTTGAAGGCTTATTTGAGGAGGATTAATTCTGTTTCCAAAAGTACCAAAAACTGCAGCTGAAGTGTAAAGTGACTTTAAACTGTTTCTTGAATGTGCAGGACAACCACTGCAGCTGTACTGACACACACACACACACACACACACACACACACACACACACACACACACCGTATGACGCTGTCGGCGGGCGACTCTTGGCTCAGCCACCGTCCCGTACACACACACACACACTGTGACATCACTGCGCGGTTCTCTGGCACCGGTCACGATGCCTGAATGATGTGTAATGGAATAAATCGCCCTTGTTCTGGACGCAGTGAGAAAAACACATCTGAAAACTGTTATCAGCGACTATGACATCAGCCGCCCTGGCCTGCACTTACACTGAGCTCATTTACTGTGTGTGTGTGTGTGTGTGTGTGTGTGTGTGTGTGTGTGTGTGTGTGTGTGTGTGTGTGTGTGTGTGTGTGTGTGTGTGTGTGTGTGTGTGTGTGTGTGTGTGTGAGAAAGATGTTCACATAGAAACGGGCTTAGGAATCAAAGTCCGATTTAAATTTGAGATTGCAAACAAAATTAAGAATCATAAAGGTGACATATTTTGCCCATTTTAACAAGATGTGATATAAATATACGGTGTCCCCAGAGTCTCTCTGAAATTGCAGCTCAAATTCCCCCCAGATCATTTATTATGGCTTGTCAAATTTGCCCCTTTTTGGGTGTGAGCAAAAACATGAAAACTGAAACGCAGTATCTTCGTCTTTGGTGAGTCTTTCTCTGCAAGCATGACAAAAAATAAACCGATCAGATTTCGCTCCCCTTTCGAGTCCAGAAACGTCTAAAAGTGAAACTCTGAGTCTCTCCGTAAGGCTGCACTCGCTGCTGGTTACTCTGGGATTCTGGATGAGTGAGATTGGCCTGTTGTGTATTGAGTTTCTGAAGCTCCGCCCTCTTCTGAACGGAGCCGGTAATATTGTAAACGTGCAGATTAAGGGCCGGTCATAATATTATGATACAATCCTCTTTATACGTCAGAATGAATGAATGAGGCATTTATATAGCGCTTATATACTACTTTACAATCCAGTCAGTGGATCTCTCCTCAACACCACCCGTGTGCAGCTCCACTTGGGGATCGAAATCTGATCCGTTTATTTTTTGTCATGCTTGCAGAGAAAGACTCACCAAAGACAAAGATACTGGGTTTCACTTTTCATGTTTTCTGGGTTGGTAGAAGCACCGGGACATCGCCAAACCCTTAGCAACAGCATCACCAAACCCATAGCAACAGCATCACCAAACCCTTAGCAACAGCATCACAAAACCCATAGCAACGGCATGGCCAAACCCTTAGCAACAGCATCACCAAACCCATAGCAACGGCATCACCAAACCCTTAGCAACAGCATCACCAAACCCATAGCAACGGCATCGCCAAACCCTTAGCAACAGCATCACCAAACCCATAGCAACAGCATCACCAAACCCTTAGCAACAGCATCACCAAACCCATAGCAACGGCATCGCCAAACTCTTAGCAACAGCATCACCAAACCCTTAGCAACAGCATCACCAAACCCATAGCAACGGCATCGCCAAACCCTTAGCAACAGCATCACCAAACCCATAGCAATGGCATCGCCAAACCCTTAGCAACAGCATCACCAAACCCATAGCAACAGCATCACCAAACCCTTAGCAACAGCATCACCAAACCCATAGCAACGGCATCGCCAAACCCTTAGCAACAGCATCACCAAACCCATAGCAACAGCATCACCTACCCCCTTAGCAACAGCATCACCAAACTCTTAGCAACAGCATCACCAAACCTTTAGCAACAGCATCACCTACCCCCTTAGCAACAGCATCACCAAACTCTTCGCAACAGCATCACCAAACCCATAGCAATGGCATCGCCAAACCCTTAGCAACAGCATCACCAAACCCATAGCAACAGCATCACCAAACCCATAGCAATGGCATCGCCAAACCCTTAGCAACAGCATCACCAAACCCATAGCAATGGCATCGCCAAACCCTTAGCAACAGCATCACCAAACCCATAGCAACAGCATCACCAAACCCTTAGCAACAGCATCACCAAACCCATAGCAACGGCATCGCCAAACCCTTAGCAACAGCATCACCAAACCCATAGCAACAGCATCACCAAACCCTTAGCAACAGCATCACCAAACTCTTAGCAACAGCATCACCAAACCTTTAGCAACAGCATCACCAAACCCATAGCAATGGCATCGCCAAACCCTTAGCAACAGCATCACCAAACCCATAGCAACAGCATCACCAAACCCATAGCAACGGCATCGCCAAACCCTTAGCAACAGCATCACCAAACCCATAGCAACAGCATTACCAAACCCTTAGCAACGGCATCGCCAAACTCTTAGCAACAGCATCACCAAACCTTTAGCAACAGCATCACCAAACCCATAGCAACAGCATCACCAAACCCATAGCAACAGCATCACCAAACCCATAGCAACGGCATCGCCAAACCCTTAGCAACAGCATCACCAAACCCATAGCAACAGCATCACCAAACCCATAGCAACAGCATCACCAAACCCATAGCAACAGCATCACCAAACCCATAGCAACGGCATCGCCAAACTCTTAGCAACAGCATCACCAAACCTTTAGCAACAGCATCACCAAACCCATAGCAATGGCATCGCCAAACCCATAGCAACGGCATCGCCAAACTCTTAGCAACAGCATCACCAAACCCATAGCAACAGCAACACCAAACCCATAGCAACAGCATCACCAAACCCATAGCAACGGCATCACCAAACCCATAGCAACGGCATCGCCAAACCCTTAGCAACAGCAACACCAAACCCATAGCAACAGCAACACCAATCCCATAGCAACAGCATCACCAAACCCATAGCAACGGCATCACCAAACCCATAGCAACAGCATCACCAAACCCATAGCAACAGCATCACCAAACCCATAGCAACAGCAACACCAAACCCATAGCAACAGCATCATCAAACCCATAGCAACGGCATCGCCAAACCCTTAGCAAACTCTGAGACGGAGACTGAGTTGAGACTGAGACTGAGACTGAGCTGAGACTGATCTGAGACTTAGACTGAGACTGAGTTGAGACTGAGCTGAGACTGAGACTGAGTTGAGACTGAGCTGAGACTGAGACTGAGTTGAGACTGTGACTGAGCTTGAGACTGAGCTAAAACTGATGCCAGGCGTACACCAAAGGATTTTCACAGTCCCAGACTAAAGACCGGCAGTCTTTAGGAATCTTACTGGAGTCTCGGCGCGCTCCCGTCGTCTCGATCGTTAAATGTGAGGGGATAATCTGCAGTCGGCGACCCGATTTATGCCAGTCTTTCTCTAGTCTATCATATCAAACATGTTTGATATTATCGCAAGTCCTAGCGTAGTCATAGTGACGTAAAACAATCAACAACCAATACATTTGTTCTCAGAAAACCGGAAACAGGAAGCCATCAGTCACAACAAAGAAACATGTCGACGGACGTGGAAACACAACGAGCGCCAAGTAGGCGAAAATGGACCGTGGATAAAGAGGAGCGCCTTGTCGAGCACGCAAATGCGTCTCTAGCACGCTGCGCAGTGTGTTTATCGTGCAATTTATACGCGAAAATGAGTTTTTACGTGGATATGATACGCAGTTTTGCGTGTGCATATGATACGCACTTTACTGCGTGATATACACACGCCCCCCACACCACTAATCCTACCCAAGCGTATAATACACACGCACCCCAGCCTAAACCTACCCATGTGCTATCCATGCGCATACTATGCACGTAAAAACTATTTTTTGCGTATATATTACACGATAAACACACTGCGTGCTGTATAGACGCATTTGGTGTGATCGGGTTGGGGCAGAGCAGCCGTGTCTTTTTGATGTAAACTGCCATTTATACCACGACAGAGTGGAAAAAGAAGAGGACCGATATTGCCGAAGCCATCGACATGCCTGCATTTAAAATTATACCCTTTCAAGACATTTAGTTCAAACTATTGTTCTCAACATATAATGATATAGATTCATAACCCCCATATACAGTCATGTGAAAAAGTTAGGTCATCCCATTAAATAGTCAACTCTTTATTAAGATAGCAATGTCTAATTTGATTTTTTTCATTCCAGGAAAAGAAAGTGATTTATTGTAATTAAACAATATAAATTAACATATTTTTACTCATCAAACAAAAAAATATGCATAAAAATGCCTATTTTAATGGAGGCAAAAATGTGTTGTAGTCTTGTAAATAGTGTCACTACAAGATTCAGTGTTTGTAAAATCTTTAGTCTGAGACGGTGAGTCTGTGAAACCAAGTCTTTAGATGTGAGCTGATAATCTTATAAAGTCTTTTCTAAATCTTTTCAAAGTCTTTAGGTGTACAGAAGGCATGAGCTGACACTGAGACTGATTTTAACTGAGTTGAGACTGACGCTAACGCTGAGACTGAGACTGAGACTGAGACTGAGCTGAGACTGAGACTGAGACTGAGACTGAGACTGAGCTGAGACAGAATCCGTACAAGAGCATCACCATGGCCACGGGCCAATCCATCACACACACACACACACACACACACACACACACACACACACACACACACACACACACACACACACACACACACACACACACACACACACACACACACACACACACACACACACACACACACACACACACACACACTCATCTTCTGCACACATCTAATAGAGGCCCTAAACACCATCAAACATGGTTGTTACCCTCTTGTGCTTCATGCAGATCTTGTTTTAATCGAGCCTCAAACGCTTTCTGAGAACTGAGCTGAATACTGGTTTCTGCACACACACACACACACACACACACACACACACACACACACACACACACACACACTGACAGTAATAGCTGCTGTTTGAATGTGTTATCTGCTGTAATTCCTGGTGTAGGAGGGTATTACTGTAATTAGATGTCAATAGAGACATGCATGTTTGAGACACACACACACACACACACACACACACACACACACACACACACACACACACACACCAGTGACGAGAAGCCAAGTGGCCTCATTTCCACACTCTGATTTAAACCATGTGGATTTGGAGACTTTGTACATTTTTAGTTCAGATTAAAAACGGTAAGTACTTGGAAAGGAACCGTGTGTTTTCTGCGTGTGTGTTTACGCCCGCGGGGACCGTCAGACTTCTGTGAGATCTGGGTTACACTCTTCTTTGGTCATGCTTTAATTACTGCTCTATATTTAGCATGTGTAAATGTTAAAGATTATATAAATTAAATATACATTTAATGAGCTATAAATTCTACAGGATTCATGACCCACAGTCTGGAGATCAGGGGAGATCACTGAGGCTTTACTGCCCTCTAGTGGAGCAGCAGACATCATCATCATCATCATCTAGCGTCCCTCATTATCCCCACAGACACACACACACACACACACACACACACACACACACACACACAGGGGAGATCACTGAGGCTTTACTGCCCTCTAGTGGAACAGCAGACATCATCATCTAGCGTCCCTCATTATCCCCACAGACACACACACACACACACACACACACACACACACACACACACACACACACACACACACACACACACACAGGGGAGATCACTGAGGCTTTACTGCCCTCTAGTGGAACAGCAGACATCATCATCATCATCATCATCTAGCGTCCCTCATTATCCCCACAGACACACACACACACACACACACACACACACACACACACACACACACACACACAGGGGAGAACACTGAGGCTTTACTGCCCTCTAGTGGAACAGCAGACATCATCATCATCATCATCATCATCATCATCATCTAGCGTCCCTCATTATCCCCACAGACACACACACACACACACACACACACACACACACACACACAGGGGAGAACACTGAGGCTTTACTGCCCTCTAGTGGAACAACAGACATCATCATCATCATCATCATCTAGCGTCCCTCATTATCCCCACAGACACACACACACACACACACACACACACAAACACACACACACACAAACACACACACTCTCACACATTTATACTCACACACGCACACGAGGAGGACAGCATCTTTGTGCATAAGTCCTTGAGTTTGTCAAAGGCTTGCTGTTGGGTTAGGGTTAGGGTTAGTTACGGTTAACCTAACTCTTGGGTTAGGGTTAGTTACGGTTAACCTAACTCTTGGGTTAGGGTTAGGGTTAGTTACGGTTAACCTAACTTATGGGTTAGGGTTAGGGTTAGTTACGGTTAACCTAACTCTTGGGTTAGGGTTAGGGTTAGTTACGGTTAGGGTTAGTTACGGTTAACCTAACTTATGGGTTAGGGTTAGGGTTAGTTACGGTTAACCTAACTCTTGGGTTAGGGTTAGGGTTAGTTACGGTTAACCTAACTCTTGCTGTTGTGCCGGCTGCCATGCAAATTTAACGTCAGCTTTCCGGAGCGGCCACAGAGGAGCGTCAACTTCGCTGAGGTTCGGCAAGAGGTTTGACAGGTGACGACGGACGGCGGACACCACGCTGGTCTGCTGGATGTGGCGTCGACTTCGCCGGGTCTGCCCTCAGACCATCTGATGCCATCAGGGGTCCCACGTAGGGCACAGAAGACTTCTTGATGTGGCATTTGTCGAAGTTGAGACTCAGATTATAGCTCGTTGCTCTCTGAATTACTCTGTGAAGGATCTCCTCATGCTCCTTAGCTGAATGTCCTCATGACACTGACTGCGCCGCTGATGCTCTTCATCCATGATGCGCTGGAGAAGTTGCGGTGAGCATTCCAGGCCAGAGGGAGGTCTAGGCCGCCTCGATCTACCAGTGGGCGTGCTAACGCTGGCCGGCAGCGATGATGCCTCCTCCAGTTCTGTTGAAGCCAGATTCAGCATCCAAGACTGAAAATGCAGAGACAATCTCTTCGATGGTGCGCACTGGGTAATGCTCTCTCTTTATGACCTTACGTCACTCGGGTCAATGCAGATCCTTATCTTGCCATTACGTAGAGCTGCTATCGAACTCACACACTCGGTCGCTCGGTTGGCTTTTGGGATGTGTCCATCTCTAAGCATCTCCTGTGGCTTCTCTATCCCCTCAGTGCCGCTGGCTGTCGGCGGACTGATGACCACACCTTTTGCATCAGGATCCATTTTAATTGTGTATTTGCCCGGCCAGGTTCCAGTAGTGTGAGTCAGCTCTGGATAATCATCTAGCCCAGCCGGCACATTTTGTTTTGTTGTCCTTTGACCGGAACGCAACTTTTTATTTTCTTAGCTAGTGCATCAAGCCGCGTCACTACCCCGACCCTTCTGCTGCGCCACTGAGCACATGTTCTTGAAAGAGGTCCTCAATCTCGAAGTCTGCAGATATCTCAGTGTTCCTGTGATTCAGCAGAAGATCAACTGCAGCTCTTGGCCTCAGCTTGTGATTAGAGTAGGACTTCAACACTCGATTAGCTCACCATCGTGCGGAAGTGTCTGATAATTGTTTAAAAAGTCAGAGTGTTGCACCCGTATCAGTTCTGGATGGTAGTTTTTGAGACAGGATTGTAATATCTGCTGTCCACTCATCATCTGCTCCTCTGTGTGTGTGACATAGCATCTCCTCGTCTCCTGACAGCGCTCACTGACTGCTCACTCACACACTGCCACCCGGTGGTTCGTGACCGTATGAGCAGACAGAGCCGCTTGCTGGACGTCTTCCTTGATTATGTCGTGGGTCTTTGCCACAACTGGAAGTCTTTGGGTCGGCTTGCATGCATTTATTTTTGACAGATTTTCAAATGGAACTGGACACTAGTTCCATTTGAGTAAACAAAGCGACTGCTGTGTGTCACAGGCATCATGACACACGGGTTTCCTGTGTGTGTGTGTGTGTGTGTGTGTTTCCTGTTTACACCACAACACACCGTGTGTGATGCAGAACCGCACACAGCACAACACAACCGGTTATTCAGGGAGGATTTATGCTTCGAATCCGATGTTAAGGCCGATGAGATCAGAACATCTGTGGACGGAACTGGTCCAGTCAAAACATGTCCAGTTCATCAGAGGAGGAGATTCACTGCAAAACAACAAGACTGAACACTTCTGCTTCAGGTTTTCCACTAATAAAGACTCCTCTCATTACTAAACACAATATTCAGAGAGTAGATACATGAGGTTTGCAGAGGAAAGCGTTCCTGTCAATCATCTGTCAGAATGGCATCACAAACAAGAAACCCCGACGATGATAATGTTGAAGCGGGTCAATAATATATCCATGTGCTTTATATGAAGTCAAGTCACAGATATATGGTTTTATCTTATTTTATTTGCTAAACATCTGGATGGAATGAGTGTCATTCACAGCAGAGAGACTTGGAGAGTTAGCCAAAATATTAATAAAATACAAATTATTAAGTGTATGAAAACATGAGGGTAATTTATTGTGTCATAATGATGGAGTTGATTCAGAACCTCTTCATAACCCCTTATTTACAGTCTGTATGTGGTTTTCCCAGACTTGCTATATTGGTATTTGTTTGTGTCTGGACAGATTATAACACGTCATTAATTATCAATACTATTTTAAGTCATGTCATCTTCATTTAGGCTATATAGTGCTTTTAACAATGTAGATTGTTTCAAAGCGGCTTTACAGAGATAAACGTATAATGTAAGGTAGCCTAACAGATTGTTTCGGCTTTATAGCGGTTCTTGAATATTTCCAGCTAAAGTTAGTTTTGATTGATTCACTTCCGTCGAAAGGATCATTAGTTGTTAAATTATGGGCCGCTAAGACGACAGCGTTCTCTACACAGACTTTACACTGAACCTGTGAGAAACACTGGTGACGCTCACGTGCACATCAATAATTAATTCTATAGTTATGTGTGTTTGAATATATATAATTCTCTACAAACCAAGCCTTAACAAACTACTTGTCTGGCCTTAAACATTTGATAATGAATTTTATCACATCATTTTAAGATATCCAGAGTATATCATTTGTGTATCTGAATCTGAGCATAATAATTAGCATAATATAAAAATAAAAACATACTGTAAAGTTTTCTTAGTTCGATCAATATTTGTACACCTCAGTCTTCACGGGCTACAGCATCATCATAATTTATTTACAATCACAACCAATCACATGACGTGCTCCTGATGTCGTCATAGAAAGAGGCGTGCCCTTTCCCAGCAACAGCCAATCATATTTGAAGGATTCTCACGTAGCTTCAGCACCGAAATAAAACAATCGTGTTGAACTTAATGGAAATGATCATGAAGATTGACGGCCCGGACGTCGATTAGCCTACTCTAAATATCAATTATATTATTTAGAATTCGGTCTATTTTAAATGATTACTGTGTATAAAGTAGGTAAATGCTATTAATACTGTGTAAATTACCGTCCAGACTGGACACACGGGCAGCGCTGTCTCCTGAGAGCCGTTACTCTCCTCAGCGCACTTCAGCATCACCCAATCACAGACGCCGTGATTGCTGGATATGAACTGTTTAATAGAATATTATATTGATTGTTGGGGAAGATTTACGTGGCTTTTTTTATGGTACTGGACATAATATATTCAAAAGATTATTATAACACTTTGAGTTTAAATGTCTACAGCCGTCGTGAGATCATAAACAGTATATAAAGCGTGAGATCTGAATGTGTGTGTGAAAGGAACCGTGTTGTTGAGCCGATGAGCGCCTCCTGCCGGAGAGACAGGGAATCACACACAGAATCACACACAATCTCAGAGCAACACCCGGATGAAGCGCGTCTCTGTCAGCCATGAGGATCCGCTTCACACTCAAGATCCACAGATGTTATTGTTCCTGATCTTCATATTTCAGATCGCAGCCAAAAATGGTCCAGTCCTGCTCGGCGTACGGATGCAAGAACAGATACCAGAAAGATAAAAACATCTCCTTTCATAAGTGAGCTGAACTCGCCAGTGTTGTTGACTGTGTTTCGGTGTTGCTTTATTTCCATAGTTCTTGTGTTTGTTTGTGACTCTAGTCGATCTACTGCAGCTTCAGACACTGTTTGTTAGTTTAGTTTAGTTTGGTTCTCATTTTGATCTTCAACTTTGTCGGCGCTACAAACTTTACAGCACCACGGTATTGTTTGTTTGTTAGTAAATATTAGTTTAAGGAACATGAATGTTCAATGATCTACTAATGTAAATTATAATTTTGTCATCATTTTCAAACCCTATTACTTTCTTTCTTCTGTGAAAAATACAAGATGTTTTGAGAAACGTCTCAGTGTTTTTGTCTGTAGACTGGACGTCAAAACTCTTCAGAATATCTAGCTAAGTCTTATTTTCACAACATTTTCTCAGGTATTATTAATGTTATTATAATCCATTGGTGTTATTGTGTGTGACAGGTTTCCTCTGGCCCGGCCGGACATCTGTGGAAAATGGGTATCCGCCATTAAGAGAAGAAACTTCAAGCCCACCAAGTACAGCAACATCTGCTCTCAGCACTTCACCAGAGACTGTTTCAAACGCCAGTGCAACAACCGTGTGCTGAAGGACAACGCAGTGCCCTCGCTCTTCAGCTTCAGCAAACTACAGGTACTTTACCTCATTACTGACATCTCACTCGCACACTGCGGTGACTTTACCTCATTACTGACGTCTCACTCACACACTGCTGAGACTTTACCTCATTACTGACGTCTCACTCACACACTGCGGTGACTTTACCTCATTACTGACGTCTCACTCTCACACTGCGGTGACTTTACCTCATTACTGACGTCTCACTCACACACTGCGGAGACTTTACCTCATTACTGACGTCTCACTCTCACACTGCGGAGACTTTACCTCATTACTGACGTCTCACTCACACACTGCGGAGACTTTACCTCATTACTGACGTCTCACTCACACACTGCGGAGACTTTACCTCATTACTGACGTCTCACTCACACACTGCGGAGACTTTACCTCATTACTGACGTCTCACTCTCACACTGCGGTGACTTTACCTCATTACTGACGTCTCAATCTCACACTGCGGTGACTTTACCTCATTACTGACGTCTCACTCTCACACTGCGTGACTTTCCCTCATTACTGACGTCTCACTCTCACACTGCATGACTTTCCCTCATTACTGACGTCTCACTCTCACACTGCGGAGACTTTACCTCATTACTGACGTCTCACTCACACACTGCGGAGACTTTACCTCATTACTGACGTCTCACTCTCACACTGCGGAGACTTTACCTCATTACTGACGTCTCACTCACACACTGCGGAGACTTTACCTCATTACTGACGTCTCACTCTCACACTGCGGTGACTTTACCTCATTACTGACGTCTCACTCACACACTGCGGTGACTTTACCTCATTACTGACGTCTCACTCTCACACTGCGGAGACTTTACCTCATTACTGACGTCTCACTCTCACACTGCGGAGACTTTACCTCATTACTGACGTCTCACTCTCACACTGCGGTGACTTTACCTCATTACTGACGTCTCACTCTCACACTGCGGAGACTTTACCTCATTGCTGACGTCTCACTCTCACACTGCGGTGACTTTACCTCATTACTGACGTCTCACTCACACACTGCGGTGACTTTACCTCATTACTGACGTCTCACTCTCACACTGCGGTGACTTTACCTCATTACTGACGTCTCACTCTCACACTGCGGTGACTTTACCTCATTACTGACGTCTCACTCTCACACTGCGGAGACTTTACCTCATTACTGACGTCTCACTCACACACTGCGGTGACTTTACCTCATTACTGACGTCTCACTCTCACACTGCGGAGACTTTACCTCATTACTGACGTCTCACTCTCACACTGCGGAGACTTTACCTCATTACTGACGTCTCACTCACACACTGCGGAGACTTTACCTCATTACTGACGTCTCAATCACACACTGCGGAGACTTTACCTCATTACTGACGTCTCACTCTCACACTGCGGTGACTTTCCCTCTTTACTGACGTCTCAATCACACACTGCGGTGACTTTACCTCATTACTGACGTCTCACTCACACACTGCGGAGACTTTACCTCATTACTGACGTCTCACTCACACACTGCGGTGACTTTACCTCATTACTGACGTCTCACTCACACACTGCGGTGACTTTACCTCATTACTGACGTCTCACTCTCACACTGCGGTGACTTTACCTCATTACTGACGTCTCACTCTCACACTGCGGAGACTTTACCTCATTACTGACGTCTCACTCTCACACTGCGTGACTTTACCTCATTACTGACGTCTCACTCACACACTGCGGTGACTTTACCTCATTACTGACGTCTCACTCACACACTGCGGAGACTTTACCTCATTACTGACGTCTCACTCACACACTGCGGAGACTTTACCTCATTACTGACGTCTCACTCACACACTGCGGAGACTTTACCTCATTACTGACGTCTCACTCACACACTGCGTGACTTTACCTCATTACTGACGTCTCACTCACACACTGCGGAGACTTTACCTCATTACTGACGTCTCACTCTCACACTGCGGAGACTTTACCTCATTACTGACGTCTCACTCACACACTGCGGTGACTTTACCTCATTACTGACGTCTCAATCACACACTGCGGAGACTTTACCTCATTACTGACGTCTCACTCTCACACTGCGGTGACTTTCCCTCTTTACTGACGTCTCAATCACACACTGCGGAGACTTTACCTCATTACTGACGTCTCACTCACACACTGCGGTGACTTTACCTCATTACTGACGTCTCACTCACACACTGCGGTGACTTTACCTCATTACTGACGTCTCACTCTCACACTGCGGTGACTTTACCTCATTACTGACGTCTCACTCTCACACTGCGGTGACTTTACCTCATTACTGACGTCTCACTCTCACACTGCGGTGACTTTACCTCATTACTGACGTCTCACTCACACACTGCGGTGACTTTACCTCATTACTGACGTCTCACTCTCACACTGCGTGACTTTCCCTCTTTACTGACGTCTCACTCTCACACTGCGGTGACTTTACCTCATTGCTGACGTCTCACTCTCACACTGCGGTGACTTTACCTCATTACTGACGTCTCACTCACACACTGCGGAGACTTTACCTCATTACTGACGTCTCACTCTCACACTGCGGTGACTTTACCTCATTACTGACGTCTCAATCACACACTGCGGAGACTTTACCTCATTACTGACGTCTCACTCACACACTGCGGAGACTTTACCTCATTACTGACGTCTCACTCTCACACTGCGGTGACTTTACCTCATTACTGACGTCTCACTCTCACACTGCGGAGACTTTACCTCATTACTGACGTCTCACTCACACACTGCGGTGACTTTACCTCATTACTGACGTCTCACTCTCACACTGCGGTGACTTTACCTCATTACTGACGTCTCACTCTCACACTGCGGTGACTTTACCTCATTACTGACGTCTCACTCTCACACTGCGGTGACTTTACCTCATTACTGACGTCTCACTCTCACACTGCGTGACTTTACCTCATTACTGATGTCTCACTCTCACACTGCGGAGACTTTACCTCATTACTGACGTCTCACTCTCACACTGCGTGACTTTACCTCATTACTGATGTCTCACTCACACACTGCGGTGACTTTACCTCATTACTGACGTCTCACTCACACACTGCGGAGACTTTACCTCATTACTGACGTCTCACTCACACACTGCGGAGACTTTACCTCATTACTGACGTCTCACTCACACACTGCGGTGACTTTACCTCATTACTGACGTCTCACTCACACACTGCGGAGACTTTACCTCATTACTGACGTCTCACTCACACACTGCGTGACTTTACCTCATTACTGACGTCTCACTCTCACACTGCGGTGACTTTACCTCATTACTGACGTCTCACTCTCACACTGCGGATACTTTACCTCATTACTGACGTCTCACTCACACACTGCGGTGACTACCTCATTACTGACGTCTCAATCTCACACTGCGGTGACTTTACCTCATTACTGACGTCTCACTCTCACACTGCGGTGACTTTACCTCATTGCTGACGTCTCACTCTCACACTGCGTGACTTTCCCTCTTTACTGACGTCTCACTCTCACACTGCGGAGACTTTACCTCATTACTGACGTCTCACTCTCACACTGCGGTGACTTTACCTCATTGCTGACGTCTCACTCTCACACTGCGGAGACTTTACCTCATTACTGACGTCTCACTCTCACACTGCGTGACTTTACCTCTTTACTGACGTCTCACTCTCACACTGCGGTGACTTTACCTCATTGCTGACGTCTCACTCTCACACTGCGGTGACTTTACCTCATTACTGACGTCTCACTCTCACACTGCGGTGACTTTACCTCATTACTGACGTCTCACTCTCACACTGCGGTGACTTTACCTCATTACTGACGTCTCACTCTCACACTGCGTGACTTTCCCTCTTTACTGACGTCTCACTCTCACACTGCGGTGACTTTACCTCATTGCTGACGTCTCACTCTCACACTGCGGTGACTTTACCTCATTACTGACGTCTCACTCACACACTGCTGTGACTTTACCTCATTACTGACGTCTCACTCTCACACTGCTTGACTTTCCCTCTTTACTGACGTCTCACTCTCACACTGCGGTGACTTTACCTCATTACTGACGTCTCACTCACACTGCGGTGACTTTCCCTCTTTACTGACGTCTCACTCTCACACTGCGGAGACTTTACCTCATTACTGACGTCTCAATCTCACACTGCGGTGACTTTACCTCATTACTGACGTCTCACTCTCACACTGCGGAGACTTTACCTCATTACTGACGTCTCACTCTCACACTGCGGTGACTTTCCCTCTTTACTGACGTCTCAATCTCACACTGCGGTGACTTTACCTCTTTACTGACGTCTCAATCTCACACTGCGGTGACTTTACCTCATTACTGACGTCTCACTCTCACACTGCGGAGACTTTACCTCATTACTGACGTCTCACTCTCACACTGCGTGACTTTACCTCATTACTGACGTCTCACTCTCACACTGCGGTGACTTTCCCTCTTTACTGACGTCTCAATCTCACACTGCGGTGACTTTACCTCATTACTGACGTCTCACTCTCACACTGCGGTGACTTTACCTCATTACTGACGTCTTTCCCTCTCACACTGCGGTGACTTTACCTCATTACTGACGTCTCACTCTCACACTGCGGTGACTTTACCTCATTACTGACGTCTCACTCTCACACTGCGGTGACTTTACCTCTTTACTGACGTCTCAATCTCACACTGCGGTGACTTTACCTCATTACTGACATCTTTCCCTCTCACACTGCGGTGACTTTACCTCATTACTGACGTCTCACTCTCACACTGCGGTGACTTTACCTCATTACTGACGTCTCACTCTCACACTGCGGTGACTTTACCTCTTTACTGACGTCTCAATCTCACACTGCGGTGACTTTACCTCATTACTGACGTCTCACTCTCACACTGCGGTGACTTTACCTCTTTACTGACGTCTCAATCTCACACTGCGGTGACTTTACCTCATTACTGACGTCTCACTCTCACACTGCGGTGACTTTACCTCATTACTGACGTCTCACTCACACACTGCGGAGACTTTACCTCATTACTGACATCTTTCCCTCTCACACTGCGGTGACTTTACCTCATTACTGACGTCTTTCCCTCTCACACTGCGGTGACTTTACCTCATTACTGACGTCTCACTCTCACACTGCGGTGACTTTACCTCATTACTGACGTCTCACTCACACACTGCGGAGACTTTACCTCATTACTGACGTCTCACTCACACACTGCGGAGACTTTACCTCATTACTGACGTCTCACTCACACACTGCGGAGACTTTACCTCATTACTGACGTCTCACTCACACACTGCGGTGACTTTACCTCATTACTGACGTCTCACTCTCACACTGCGGTGACTTTACCTCATTACTGACGTCTCACTCACACACTGCGTGACTTTACCTCATTACTGACGTCTCACTCTCACACTGCGGTGACTTTACCTCATTACTGACGTCTCACTCTCACACTGCGGAGACTTTACCTCATTACTGACGTCTCACTCACACACTGCGGTGACTACCTCATTACTGACGTCTCAATCTCACACTGCGGTGACTTTACCTCATTACTGACGTCTCACTCTCACACTGCGGTGACTTTACCTCATTACTGACGTCTCAATCTCACACTGCGGAGACTTTACCTCATTACTGACGTCTCACTCACACACTGCGGTGACTTTACCTCATTACTGACGTCTCACTCACACACTGCGGTGACTTTACCTCATTACTGACGTCTCACTCTCACACTGCGGAGACTTTACCTCATTACTGACGTCTCACTCACACACTGCGGAGACTTTACCTCATTACTGACGTCTCACTCTCACACTGCGGTGACTTTACCTCATTACTGACGTCTCACTCTCACACTGCGGTGACTTTACCTCATTACTGACGTCTCACTCACACACTGCGTGACTTTACCTCATTACTGACGTCTCACTCTCACACTGCGGTGACTTTACCTCATTACTGACGTCTCACTCTCACACTGCGGAGACTTTACCTCATTACTGACGTCTCACTCACACACTGCGGTGACTACCTCATTACTGACGTCTCAATCTCACACTGCCGTGACTTTACCTCATTACTGACGTCTCACTCTCACACTGCGGTGACTTTACCTCATTGCTGACGTCTCACTCTCACACTGCGTGACTTTCCCTCTTTACTGACGTCTCACTCTCACACTGCGGAGACTTTACCTCATTACTGACGTCTCACTCTCACACTGCGGTGACTTTACCTCATTGCTGACGTCTCACTCTCACACTGCGGAGACTTTACCTCATTACTGACGTCTCACTCTCACACTGCGTGACTTTACCTCTTTCCTGACGTCTCACTCTCACACTGCGGTGACTTTACCTCATTGCTGACGTCTCACTCTCACACTGCGGTGACTTTACCTCATTACTGACGTCTCACTCTCACACTGCGGTGACTTTACCTCATTACTGACGTCTCACTCTCACACTGCGGAGACTTTACCTCATTACTGACGTCTCACTCTCACACTGCGGTGACTTTACCTCATTGCTGACGTCTCACTCTCACACTGCGTGACTTTCCCTCTTTACTGACGTCTCACTCTCACACTGCGGTGACTTTACCTCATTGCTGACGTCTCACTCTCACACTGCGTGACTTTCCCTCTTTACTGACGTCTCACTCTCACACTGCGGTGACTTTACCTCATTGCTGACGTCTCACTCTCACACTGCGTGACTTTCCCTCATTGCTGACGTCTCACTCACACACTGCGGTGACTTTACCTCATTACTGACGTCTCACTCTCACACTGCGGTGACTTTACCTCATTACTGACGTCTCACTCTCACACTGCGTGACTTTCCCTCTTTACTGACGTCTCACTCTCACACTGCGGTGACTTTACCTCATTACTGACGTCTCACTCTCACACTGTGGTGACTTTACCTCATTGCTGACGTCTCACTCTCACACTGCGGTGACTTTCCCTCTTTACTGACGTCTCACTCTCACACTGCGTGACTTTCCCTCTTTACTGACGTCTCACTCTCACACTGCGGTGACTTTACCTCATTGCTGACGTCTCACTCTCACACTGCGTGACTTTCCCTCTTTACTGACGTCTCACTCTCACACTGCGGAGACTTTACCTCATTACTGACGTCTCACTCTCACACTGCGGTGACTTTCCCTCTTTACTGACGTCTCAATCTCACACTGCGGTGACTTTACCTCATTACTGACGTCTCACTCTCACACTGCGTGACTTTCCCTCTTTACTGACGTCTCACTCACACACTGCGGAGACTTTACCTCATTACTGACGTCTCACTCTCACACTGCGGAGACTTTACCTCATTACTGACGTCTCACTCTCACACTGCGTGACTTTACCTCATTACTGACGTTTCACTCACACACTGCGGAGACTTTACCTCATTACTGACGTCTCACTCTCACACTGCGTGACTTTACCTCATTACTGACGTCTCACTCACACACTGCGGAGACTTTACCTCATTACTGACGTCTCACTCACACACTGCGGAGACTTTACCTCATTACTGACGTCTCACTCTCACACTGCGGAGACTTTACCTCATTACTGACGTCTCACTCTCACACTGCGGTGACTTTCCCTCTTTACTGACGTCTCAATCTCACACTGCGGTGACTTTACCTCATTACTGACGTCTCACTCTCACACTGCGGTGACTTTACCTCATTACTGACGTCTCACTCTCACACTGCGTGACTTTCCCTCTTTACTGACGTCTCAATCTCACACTGCGGTGACTTTACCTCATTACTGACGTCTCACTCTCACACTGCGGAGACTTTACCTCATTACTGACGTCTCACTCTCACACTGCGTGACTTTACCTCATTACTGACGTCTCACTCTCACACTGCGGTGACTTTCCCTCTTTACTGACGTCTCAATCTCACACTGCGGTGACTTTACCTCATTACTGACGTCTCACTCTCACACTGCGGTGACTTTACCTCATTACTGACGTCTCACTCTCACACTGCGGAGACTTTACCTCATTACTGACGTCTCACTCACACACTGCGTGACTTTACCTCATTACTGACGTCTCACTCTCACACTGCGGTGACTTTCCCTCTTTACTGACGTCTCACTCTCACACTGCGGTGACTTTACCTCATTACTGACGTCTCACTCTCACACTGCGGTGACTTTACCTCATTACTGACGTCTCACTCTCACACTGCGGAGACTTTACCTCATTACTGACATCTTTCCCTCTCACACTGCGGTGACTTTACCTCATTACTGACGTCTCACTCACACACTGCGGAGACTTTACCTCATTACTGACGTCTCACTCTCACACTGCGGTGACTTTACCTCATTACTGACGTCTCACTCACACACTGCGGAGACTTTACCTCATTACTGACATCTTTCCCTCTCACACTGCGGTGACTTTACCTCATTACTGACGTCTCACTCTCACACTGCGGTGACTTTACCTCATTACTGACGTCTCACTCTCACACTGCGGTGACTTTCCCTCTTTACTGACGTCTCACTCTCACACTGCGGTGACTTTACCTCATTACTGACGTCTCACTCTCACACTGCGGTGACTTTACCTCATTACTGACGTCTCAATCACACACTGCGGAGACTTTACCTCATTACTGACGTCTCACTCTCACACTGCGGAGACTTTACCTCATTACTGACGTCTCACTCGCACACTGCGGAGACTTTACCTCATTACTGACGTCTCACTCACACTGCGGTGACTTTACCTCATTACTGACGTCTCAATCACACACTGCGGAGACTTTACCTCATTACTGACGTCTCACTCACACACTGCGGTGACTTTACTTCATTGCTGACGTCTCACTCACACACTGCGGTGACTTTACCTCATTACAGACCCTAACGTCTCACTCTCACACTCATTTCAGTATTTTTATCAAATGTATTAAAGCCTTTCAGAAATATTGCATGCCAATTATAAGCCCCTATGACATTTGACCCCACAGGCATCTTCTATGGAGGACTCCTTCAGCCCGGACCTGGACTTTCCTCTCAGCCTCCCTCTCTCTGATGCTGAGGAGATGGCAGTGCCTGAACCGGACCCGACCAGAGCCGAGCCGGAGATCATCCGGGAGCCCCACTTCAGCGCCTGCGTGTCCTGCGACCACAACTACACGGTGGAGGACACGGGTCAGCAGAAGAAGCGGGTCGAGCAGCTGCAGGAGCAGATGGAGAAGCTGCGCAAGAGACTGAAGACGGTCCAGCAGAAGTGCAGGCGTCAGGAGCGGCAGCTGGAGCGCTTCAGAACCATGAGCCGGGCCCAGATCCAGAAGGACCCCATGAGCCGGGCCCAGATCCAGAAGGACCCCATGAGCCGGGCCCAGGTCCAGAAGGGCCCCATGAGCCGGGCCCAGGTCCAGAAGGACCCCATGAGCCGGGCCCAGGTCCAGAAGGGCCCCATGAGCCGGGCCCAGGTCCAGAAGGACCCCATGAGCCGGGCCCAGGTCCAGAAGGACCCCATGAGCCGGGCCCAGGTCCAGAAGGACCCCATGAGCCGGGCCCAGGTCCAGAAGGACCCCATGAGCCGGGCCCAGGTCCAGAAGGACCCCATGAGCCGGGCCCAGGTCCAGAAGGACCCCATGAGCCGGGCCCAGGTCCAGAAGGACCCCATGAGCCGGGCCCATGTCCAGAAGGACCCGGCGCCAGGGTCATCCTTCGTCATGCTGCCCACAGAGATCTACGACGCGCTGAAGGGCATCGAGACCATCGGGGCGTTGTGAGGGGTTAATCCTCTATCAATCCCGACCTGAGTTCTGAGTGTGTGTGGACGGCAGACGAGAGGCTGAACTGGACAGGACTTCATGGATTCACTTCAGGACAGAATCAGGAACATGCAATGACGTCTGGGGGGATTCTGGAGCGCTTCCGAACCGACCCGGGCAGAGTAACTGAACCCTTCAGCGCTTGAGACGGCCTGTGCTCTTCAGTGCCGAGAGAGAGATACTCGAGGAACACTGGAGAAAGACACCGATGACCAACGCTTCAGCCAATCAGGTTCCCGTGGCAGATCAGTGTTTCAGTTATTACATGTTTTTCTAATTTAAACGTCTGGAAATTGTATTGAATAGTTTTTCATTTGATTAATGTACTAAGATGACCAAACTAGACTTTACTTAACACTTATATCAGTAGCCGTATAGTTTCGTATCAAAGGGCTTTGAGCTGTTTTGAGTTTTTTGGTTTTTTTTGCTGATTCAATTATTGCTCACAAAACAGTAATTATTATGGAATCCATTTAAGCCATATTTGGGGAATAGTTTTTTTTTTTTTGCTGGGAAAAGTTCCATCATAGTTGCCTTACGGTGGTTTGACTGTTTTAATACATGGTTCTCTTTCTCGACCTGTTTGTGCTGGAGTTTCTGAATGTGTGTGTGTGTGTGTGTGTGTGTGTGTGTGTGTGTGTGTGTGTGTGTGTGTGTGTGTGTGTGTGTGTGTGTGTGTGTGTGTGTGTGTGTGTGTGTGTGTGTGTGTGTGTGTGTGTGTGTGTGTGTGTGTGTGTGTGTGTGTGTGTGTGAGAGAGAAACACCACAAAACTTGACCACAGTACAGAAAGATTCCTGCAAAATATGAATTACAGCAGTCATATTGTAATAAATGAATATGGTATGTTTCAAAACGAGACATTCATTCAGAATCTGTTATTTCGATTACTTTGTCAGTTGAATTTGTTTTGAAAGGGTGGCTAATAAGTGTTACCGTAGTATCTACTGTGGTAAACTGGGAACAGACGGTATAAACTCAACACATCCACAGACACTCTTGTATGTTCACATGCTCACATGTTTCCTGGAAGCTTGGAGAAAGTCCATATAAAGTGCAAATCAGTAGAGTTTTGGGCCATACATGAGGCCATTAGCTGCTGTCGGTTATCAGAAAAAACGGCGGTTCGTGTTTTCCTTGGACACAAAAAGATTGACCTCCACTCTGCCGAACCGATCCCAAATCTGCGCCAGTCTTGTCGGGTGCGAGCGCCACTCCCTGACCCGTGTCCTGCCCTGGATAGCAGGTCTGCGCCGCCATTCCCATGCTCTGCCCTGAGCGACTCTAAGTGTTCGCTGGCCCACATTAGGGGTGTCTGTCGCAGTTGCAGTAAGGGAAGAGAGCAAGTGTGTGCTTACGTACGACATTACTGACGTGTTGTCTGTTCTGACTCACACATGTTCGCCGTGCAGCTGCTGCACAAAGGGTTTCGGTGCCAGAAGAACTGCCCGCGACGCTCCGTCAGTGCTGACGGCCATTCTCCTTTACAGAGCTCCCCACCCACATAGTGACGCATCTGTCATCTCTACTATACGTGACGTCACTCTGCCAAGAGGAACTCGCTCGGTCAACAGACCCGGGGATCCCCTGGGAACCAGAGCATTCAGACCAGCGCCCATCTCTGGAACTGAGGAGACCCAGCCGGACGACTGCTGTCAGCCCCAGCCGGCTCAACACTGTGAAAACACACCCGCCTTCCCAGTCGAAAAAGACTCCGGCAGCTGCGAAACTTCCCGGCTCTTTGAAGTGACAGCGTAGCTGTGTTCTTTACCGAATCTATCTCTAAACCGGGGAGCTCTTTTGGAGATTTATTAAAAATCCCGTAGATGGGAGATCTTATGTTTGCACTGCTTGTTCCCTGTTGTCTGCAGCCAGGAGTAGATCGGAATAGGCGAATGCTCTCATGCCTCGATGACGCAGCGGAGTCAGGGCAACCCGAACGGCAGGACTGTGGTCCGGGTGAATGGGCTTTATGCACAGCTGCACTACTTCCTGAACTTTAGCCAGCTCCTTTGTTTCCTGCCTTCCATTATTGGACAAACTGATTAATCCAGGTGTGTCTGATGATTGTTGTTGGTCAGGCACACCTGGATTAATCAGTTTGTCCAATAATGGCAGACAGGAAACAAAGGAGCTGGCTAAAGTTCAGGAAGTAGTGCAGCTGTGCATAAAGCCCATTGTGACACCTCGGGATCCACTTCCTCCTCACTTGTACTTTTCTGATTTTTGTAATACTATATTATCATTTTTCTCTTTAAAAATTGAACATATCCACCAGCAACTTATGCCTACTTCTTGTCCGAACTCACCTGTCCCAGTTTTATTTGCTCCAACCCAGCATTTACCTTACCTTCAGTCGATGAAATTTCTGATCTCGTTCAAAAATCCAATTCTTCAACCTGTCGATTAGACCCCTTCCTACTGTTCTTGTTAAGGCCACTGTCCCTTTTCATTACAGACATCATTCACTCTTCTCTTACCACTGGAATTGTTCCCTGTTCTCTTAAAACAGCTGCTGTAACTCCAATACTCAAGAAACCTGGTTCAGATGCCAACAACCTTGATAATTTTCGTCCTATTTCAAATCTTCCATTCATCTCCAAAATTCTTGAAAAAATAGTTGCTGCTCAACTCCATACTCATCTTTCCTACAATAATCTATATGAACAATTCCAGTCCGTGTTCCGTCCTCTTCATAGTACAGAAACAGCACTCCTTAAAATCACTAACGACCTTCTCCTAGCTGCTGACTCAGGTTTACTATCCATTCTCCTTCTCCTTGATTTGAGTGCGGCCTTTGATACTTCACACACCATCCTTCTAGACAGACTCCTCTATTGGTATCACTAACACACCTCTTGACTGGTTTTATTCATATCCCTCAGGCCGCACTCAGTTCATTCAGTTAAACTCATTCACCTCTCATTCAATTCCTGTCATCACAGGAGTGCCTCAGGGCTCTGTCCTGGAGCCCCTGCTGTTCATTATTTATCTTCTCCCCCTTGGTTACATCTTCCGTAAATATCAGATTCATTTTCATTGCAAGGCAAGGATTGCAAGATCCTCTTCTTCCATCCATCTCACCGTTCCCCGTGTCCGCCTCGTTACGATGGGGAGCAGAGCTTTCAGTTGCTCTGCTCCTCAGCTCTGGAACTCGTTTCCACCAGATCTTCGTAATATTGATTCCCTCTCACATTTTAAATCCAAACTCAAAACCCATCTGCTTAGAATAGCTTACTCCCTCTGATCACAACTGCATTGTCTTTTTTAATTGTATTGTATTTCATTGTTTTTACTTAAATATTGTCATTTTCTTGTTGATGTATGGTGACCTTGACTGTCAAGAAAGGTGCCTTTAAATAAAATGCATAATAATTATAATAATTGTGACATGAAAATACGCATTGGTCAAATCCACGATGTGTACAGTACCATGCCCGGGGACGCAGAGAGGACAGCGGTTGACGTACGGTAACCCTGAACTTGTAACGTCGGAGGTGCTTGTTCAACTGCCGTAAATCCAGAATCGGGCGCAAGCCCCCATATTTCATCGGGAGGAGGAGGTAACGGTCCTCCATCTCCCTGTGGAGCCACCTGAGCTGCAGCGTTGCTGAGAAGGACACGCATGTCTTCACTTGATCCTGGGAAACCTCCCCGACACTGACGTGGTAATTACCCCGAAACAGGGCAGGCGTGAGGAACTGCAGCCGACAGCCGCGCTGAATCGTGCGAGGAACTGTAAGGACCACCCATTGGCCCAACGACGGAATCCAACGGGGTGGGCGAAGGGATAATGCGTGTATATCTTTCCAGCGCTCCAGTGAAGTTCACTTAATTTATTAGAATTTAGTTTGAATATTACTTTAGCTCTACGCTTAATCTGACTCCAGTTTCAAGTGATAATCACATTTAGATTGTGTTTCTTATTAGAAAATAGTCATAAATATTGATTATGAATTAATTTAGATCTTTGGTTATTCAGAGTTTCTTATCTTTCATTTATTTATTCATTATGGACCCAATGCCGCACAGAGATCACGTCGGCCACGTCGTGTTTCTCACGGACACAAAACTTGTCAGTTCTGAAGTTAGAGGATGTAGGGTTAGCTAATACCTCTTAAGTCGGTTGCCTACTGCTCACTCATACAAAAGAGTGTAGTTGATTTTAGCCATTTCCATACAACTTGCTAAATCAGTAATAGACAGAAATCAAAAGGTCTTCAAGATGACGTGCCTACTGCTCCATTCATACATGCGCCTTTAGTTTGACCGATCCTGCAAGATCTGCGGTAGCACCAGCCTCCTATAATCTACTAAAATAATGATTTCAGAAAACTTCAGAATAAATCAAGATGTAACATTTATTTGTCAGGTATAAATGTATCATGCCAATTACACAAGTAATTAAAAGCCAATTCAGAAATAATAGATGCATGACATACATTTCTCAAAGATGACTCTAAAAGTAAGCAATGCATTCCTGACAGAGACACACAGAGGTGTGTGAGTGTTTTCCAACGGGAGAACACTGACACAGCACTGTATGGTTACAGGATCCCCAAGACAGCTCTGTTACCTAGCCTTAAATACCCAGACCAGAACAAAAGGGTTGTGCCAATATTTTCAGAGTTTGTTTTGGGTCAGTTCCTGTACCCCAGGGGGAGCACCTGGTCTCGGGGGAGTGGGGAGATATCTTGAAGAGACATCACCCAAAGAGGAACGCAGGATTCTCCTAAGTTCTTAATCTTTCTAATATTACCAATGACTGCAATGAAATTAAGACCATTTTACCAATCGCACTGAGACATCTAAAATGATACCAAACATGAAAAGGCAAAAACAATAGATTTACAAGATACATCATATGTGATATATAGGCATTCTTAGTGAACTTTTGGTGACTTGACTCAGGGGGAGAGGGGGATGCAGAGATAAGGGAAAAGTGTTTGGACAGGACAATGTCCTATGCTCTGTCTTTGCGATCTTCTGTCCAGGGTGAGTTTTATTTTAACAGGAAAATCAGTTCTTACAGACGACCCCTGGTGTTGGCGCGGGCGTACCACCGGTCCAGGCTGACGGCGAGGATGTGGCATCGCCGGGGAAACCCCACCT
>NC_136878.1:163345-180845 GCF_949152265.1 Phoxinus phoxinus | reverse complement strand
AGTTATAGCCTAACCCAAGGTCTACGCAGTTATAGCCTAACCCTAGGTCTACGCAGTTATAGCCTAACCCAAGGTCTACGCAGTTATAGCCTAACCCTAGGTCTACGCAGTTATAGCCTAACCCTAGGTCTACGCAGTTATAGCCTAACCCTAGGTCTACGCAGTTATAGCCTAAACCTAGGTCTACGCAGTTATAGCCTAACCCAAGGTCTACGCAGTTATAGCCTACGCAGTTATAGCCTAACCCTAGGTCTACGCAGTTATAGCCTAACCCAAGGTCTACGCAGTTATAGCCTAACCCTAGGTCTACGCAGTTATAGCCTAACCCAAGGTCTACGCAGTTATAGCCTAACCCTAGGTCTACGCAGTTATAGCCTAACCCTAGGTCTACGCAGTTATAGCCTAACCCTAGGTCTACGCAGTTATAGCCTAAACCTAGGTCTACGCAGTTATAGCCTAACCCAAGGTCTACGCAGTTATAGCCTACGCAGTTATAGCCTAACCCAAGGTCTACGCAGTTATAGCCTAACCCAAGGACTATGCAGTTATAGCCTAACCCAAGGTCTACGCAGTTATAGCCTAACCCAAGGACTATGCAGTTATAGCCTAACCCAAGGTCTACGCAGTTATAGCCTAACCCAAGGTCTACGCAGTTATAGCCTAACCCAAGGACTATGCAGTTATAGCCTAACCCAAGGTCTACGCAGTTATAGCCTAACCCAAGGTCTACGCAGTTATAGCCTAACCCAAGGTCTACGCAGTTCTAGCCTAACCCAAGGACTATGCAGTTATAGCCTAACCCCAGGTCTACGCAGTTATAGCCTAACCCCAGGTCTACGCAGTTATAGCCTAACCCAAGGTCTACGCAGTTATAGCATAACCCTAGGTCTACGCAGTTATAGCATAACCCTAGATCTACGTAGTTATAGCCTAACCCAAGGTCTACGCAGTTATAGCCTAACCCTAGGTCTACGCAGTTATAGCCTAACCCTAAGTCTACGCAGTTATAGCCTAACCCAAGGTCTACGCAGTTATAGCCTACGCAGTTATAGCATAACCCAAGGTCTACGCAGTTATAGCCTAACCCAAGGTCTACGCAGTTATAGCCTAACCCAAGGACTACGCAGTTATAGCCTAACCCAAGGACTACGCAGTTATAGCCTAACCCAAGGACTACGCAGTTATAGCCTAACCCAAGGTCTACGCAGTTATAGCCTAACCCAAGGTCTACGCAGTTATAGCATAACCCTAGGTCTACGCAGTTATAGCCTAACCCAAGGTCTACGCAGTTATAGCCTAACCCAAGGACTACGCAGTTATAGCCTAACCCAAGGTCTACGCAGTTATAGCCTAACCCTAGGTCTATGCAGTTATAGCCTAACCCAAGGACTACGCAGTTATAGCCTAACCCAAGGTCTACGCAGTTATAGCCTAACCCAAGGTCTACGCAGTTATAGCCTAACCCAAGGTCTACGCAGTTATAGCCTAACCCAAGGTCTGCGCAGTTATAGCCTAACCCAAGGTCTACGCAGTAATAGCCTAACCCAAGGTCTATGCAGTTATAGCCTAACCCAAGGTCTACGCAGTTATAGCCTAACCCAAGGTCTACGCAGTTATAGCCTAACCCAAGGTCTACGCAGTTATAGCCTAACCCAAGGTCTACGCAGTTATAGCCTAACCCAAGGTCTGCGCAGTTATAGCCTAACCCAAGGTCTACGCAGTTATAGCCTAACCCAAGGTCTGCGCAGTTATAGCCTAACCCAAGGTCTGCGCAGTTATAGCCTAAACCAAGGTCTACGCAGTTATAGCCTAACCCAAGGTCTACGCAGTTATAGCCTAACCCACGGTCTGCGCAGTTATAGCCTAACCCAAGGGCTGCGCAGTTATAGCCTAACCCAAGGGCTGCGCAGTTATAGCCTAACCCAAGGTCTGCGCAGTTATAGCCTAACCCAAGGTCTGCGCAGTTATAGCCTAACCCAAGGTCTACGCAGTTATAGCCTAACCCAAGGTCTGCGCAGTTATAGCCTAACCCAAGGTCTACGCAGTTATAGCCTACGCAGTTATAGCCTAACCCAAGGTATACGCAGTTATAACCTAACCCTAGGTCTATACAGTTATAGCCTACGCAGTTATAGCCTAACCCAAGGTCTATGCAGTTATAACCTAACCCTAGGTCTACACAGTTATAGCCTAAACCAAGGTCTAGGACATCCTTGCTTCAGGTTGAATGATTCTGACACTCGGATCCTGAAGTTAGGCTCGTATCTCTTTCTCTCGAGGAGAGGACACTCTAATCTAACACAGTAGAGGATTCCAGAACTACACTATCAGAACACAATGGCGGGTCAGAGGCCCGTGAGCCGCGGGTCATTCGGGCCGAGCGCTGGACGCCCACCGACAGCCATCAGAGTCAGCACTGCGGTGAGTGTGTGTGTGTGTTGCGGGTTACAGGTGGTGATAGTGTAAGATTGCAGTGATGAGTGTGTGTGTGGTCCACAGGCCCCGGGGACCGGCCGGCCCGGCAGCAGAGCAGGACCCGTGGCCGCTGCAGGGCTGTTATCAGCACAGATCAGGGTGGCGGACCGGCCCGTGACGCAGCAGGGCCTCAGCGGGATGAAGACCGGCGGCAGAGGTGCTCTCTCTCTCTCTCTCTCTCTCCCTCTCCCTCTCCCTCTCCCTCTCTCTCCCTCTCCCTCTCTCTCTCTCTCTCTCTCCCTCTCTCCCTCTCTCCCTCTCTCCCACTCTCTCCCTCTCTCTCTCTCTCTCTCTCTCTCTCTCTCTCTCTCTCTCTCTCTCTCTCTCTCTCTCCCTCTCTCTCTCTCTCTCTCTCTCTCTCTCTCTCTCTCTCTCTCTCTCTCTGATGTGAGATCTGCACACTGACCCTTTATTTTCACTCCTCCAGGACCTCAGAGGCAAATTCTGGATAAGTCATATTACCTTGGGTTATTACGGTAATGTCATTTATTGAATGTTTCATTATCTCTCAGATAAGACGGTCTGATTAATATTACAGTTTTTCTCGATCGCTAAGACACATTTCTTGAAAGCTGATCTCCTTTTCTCTAAACTGTGATCACAAAACCCAATTTTCAAGCTACATTCACAAAACCACTCAGATTTCTATCCATTGTAGGGCCACACAAACCAGTGCTCTCTGAACTGGCTTACTGTGTATGTTCCCTCACATCATTAGCCACAAGTGTGATCAATTTTGAGTTGTTGTGTTCAAGTGGTGACAACTGTGCCTTAATTGTGTTTGACTTTTGTCACCTGTGCTCACCATTATGCAGCACGGGTGCATCACAATGAAAATGTGTTGGCGAGTTGTGTCTAAACAGGTGAAAAGTGCTTATGGTTTTGCCAAAAGAGTGATTGATTCAATCAGTGGGTTCAGGCAACTGAGCATTTGGTTCAGACAATAGGGTTTAGTGTTTTAGCAATTGAGAAAAACTGTAATAATATCTGATTATTAATATATGTTTGTTTGCTTCAGGAGTAAAATCAACGAGCTGACGATGGAGTCCACTAAACTACAGAAGGACATCGACACCTTCAGTCAGGAGAACTCAGTGTTTCTGTCTTATGAAAAACGGTACGTTTACCTTCAGAGCCACCAGAATTATTAAGACAAAAAATTAAAAGTCGCACTGGACTATAAGTCGCATTCATTTAGAAATTTATTTCACAAAATCCAAGTCCAAGAACAGACATTGCATCTATTCAGCTGCACAACAGCACACAGAACAACGGCTGAATAGTGTCCGGTGTGTTACGCAACACAGGGTTTCCCGCAGCACTTTGGTTGCCTAAGCAACACACGCCTGCCGCCTTAACTACGGCGTCAACAAAATGTATATGAGCGATATCTGCCGTGTTACTCTGTCCTGTTTAGAGCTTAGATTCTCTGCCGAGCCGATATTTCCCGCCGCTATACTCGGGTCCGTGATATAGAGACGTGCGGCGCGGGACTAGATGTGATGGCCGAGCGCGGGCGCGGGACTAGATGTGATGCGGGCGCGGGACTAGATGTGATGGCCGAGAGCGGGCGCGGAACTAGATGTGATGCGGGCGCGGGACTAGATGTGATGGCCGAGCGCGGGCGCGGGACTAGATGTGATGGCCGAGCGCGGGCGCGGGACTAGATGTGATGACCGAGAGCGGGCGCGGGACTAGATGTGATGCGGGACTAGATGTGATGACCGAGAGCGGGCGCGGGACTAGATGTGATGGCCGAGCGCGGGCGCGGGACTAGATGTGATGCCCGAGCGCGGGCGCGGGACTAGATGTGATGACCGAGAGCGGGCGCGGGACTAGATGTGATGGCCGAGCGCGGGCGCGGGACTAGATGTGATGGCCGAGCGCGGGCGCGGGACTAGATGTGATGCCCGAGCGCGGGCGCGGGACTAGATGTGATGACCGAGAGCGGGCGCGGGACTAGATGTGATGGCCGAGCGCGGGCGCGGGACTAGATGTGATGACCGAGAGCGGGCGCGGAACTAGATGTGATGCGGGCGCGGGACTAGATGTGATGGCCGAGCGCGGGCGCGGGACTAGATGTGATGGCCGAGCGCGGGCGCGGGACTAGATGTGATGGCCGAGCGCGGGACTAGAAGTGATGGTCGAGCGCGGGCGCGGGACTAGATGTGATGGCCGAGCGCGGGCGCGGGACTAGATGTGATGGCCGAGCGCGGGCGCGGGACTAGATGTGATGGCCGAGCGCGGGCGCGGGACTAGATGTGATGGCCGAGCGCGGGACTAGAAGTGATGGTCGAGCGCGGGCGCGGGACTAGATGTGATGGCCGAGCGCGGGCGCGGGACTAGATGTGATGGCCGAGCGCGGGCGCGGGACTAGATGTGATGGCCGAGCGCGGGCGCGGGACTAGATGTGATGGCCGAGCGCGGGCGCGGAACTAGATGTGATGGCCGAGCGGGGGCGCGGGACTAGATGTGATGGCCGTGCGCGGGCGCGGGACTAGATGTGATGGCCGAGCGCGGGCGCGGGACTAGATGTGATGGCCGAGCGCGGGCGCGGGACTAGATGTGATGGCCGAGCGCGGGCGCGGGACTAGATGTGATGGCCGAGCGCGGGCGCGGGACTAGATGTGATGGCCGAGCGCGGGCGCGGGACTAGATGTGATGGCCGAGCGCGGGCGCGGGACTAGATGTGATGCCCGAGCGCGGGCGCGGGACTAGATGTGATGGCCGAGCGCGGGCGCGGGACTAGATGTGATACCCGAGCGCGGGCGCGGGACTAGATGTGATGCCCGAGCGCGGGCGCGGGACTAGAAGTGATGGCCGAGAGCGGGCGCAGGATGAAAAAAAGTGAGACTTATAGTCTGGAAAATACGGTATTTGGAAGAATAAATATATATGATGAAAAAATGTGTGTATTTCTGATCCTCTAATAAGACTTTTTCTTTAGTTTTGATGACATCAGGATGCAGGAATTAATGTCATGTTAAAACGTTTTCTGTGAACAGAGCGGAAGTCCTGGCTGGAGAAATTAAAGATCTTCAAGGCCAGCTGGCAGATTACAACATGGTACATTATTCTATAAGTTGTTCAGAAGTGCAGCTTGTGTGTGTGATGTTGAGACGCATGATGATGTCATTATTTAAGTAAGCTGTGTCTTTTTTAATGAGCAGCTGGTGGACAAACTGAACACAAACACTGAGATGGATGAGGTCGTGAACGACATCGTCATGGTGAGTTCACAGTATTCAACACACATTTCTTCTTTGCTCTCCTGTATTTCTGCTGATTGGTGTGTGTGTGTGTCTCATCAGCTGAAAGCGCAGAATGACAGAGAAGCTCAAAGTATGGACGTGATATTCACTGAGAGACGAGAGTAAGTGCTTTTGTCATTTGCAGAGTTTGTGAGTTAGTTCACGCCAAAACTTCTTTTTAAATTAGCAATGTTACATATTGCGGACAAAGTATTGTAACCATCACTGACAAGTTTTTAAAATCTTTAAATAAGGTTTTGACTTTCTGTGTTATAAAGTGCAATGACAGCATTCACTGCAAAAAATGAAGTCTTGCAGGGGTCATGAACTGCAGTGTTTATTGTTTCATGTGTCCTGGGGCGCACTTATGATGTTAGTATGATTTTACTTAAAAAAATGCAATAATTTAGATATAAAAGGCATTTTCCTAGCCTGATTATAGCCTCTGATTTGAACACTCTGAAGGGGCGTGTGCTGTGATTGGCTGTGAGTCTTCAGTGTAAACGCCCACTGCTGTGATTGGCTCGGAGACTTCAGTGTTTTACTTCAAGTTTTTAATTTAAGTTTTCTGAGAAATGTATCAAAATAAGTGACTTGGTGTTTAAAGTCAAGTCAAGTCACCTTTATTTATATAGCGCTTTTTACAATACAGATTGTATCAAAGCAGCTTCACAGTGATAACATGAAAATAATACAAAAAACAATTTCATCATCGTCCACCTTTAAGGCAGATCTATAATATTGTTGAATATTAAATGTCCCCAACTAAGCAAGCCAGAAGGAAGGCAACAGCGGCAAGGAACCAAAACTCCATCAGTGACAGAATGGAGAATAAACCTTGGGAGAACCCAGGCTCAGTCGGGGCCAGTTCTGCTCTGGCCAATCAGTGAACAGTGTATGAAGTTCAGAATGAATCAGAGTATTTGTCCAGTTCCGGTTGGTTGAAGTCGAGTGGAGAGGAGGAGAGACTGGTTGACACTTCAGGTCAGCGGCGTCGTCGTCGTGTCCTGGCGCTGGTCCTTCATCAGATCTGGATACGGCCTGGTTCCAGTGGACAGCGGTAAACCTCGGGATAGACAGAGAGACTAATATTAGCGTAGACGCCATCCTTCTTATGATGTAACGAGTACATCAGGATTACGGGAAGTGTTCCCGGTCCCGACTGTTCTAAACTATGCAGCCTAATTATATAAGTCTATAATGTGTTATGTGTATGCTAGGCCGAAGAGATGTGTCTTTAGTCTAGATTTGAACTGACAGAGTGTGTCTGCTTCCCGGACAATGGTAGGAAGACTGTTCCAGAGTTTTGGTGCTAAATAGGAAAAGGATCTACCGCCAGCAGTCGATTCTGATATTCTAGGTATTATTAACTGGCCGGAGTTTTGAGATCGCAGTAGACGTGAAGGACTATAATGCGTTAAGAGCTCGCTCAAGAACTGCGGAGATAAACCATTTAGTGCTTTGTAAGTGATCAGCAATATTTTAAAATGTATACGATGTTTAATAGGCAGCCAATGCAGTGTTAACAGAACGGGGCTAATATGGTCATACTTCCTGGTTCTAGTAAGAACTCGAGCTGCTGCGTTTTGGACTAGCTGTAGTTTGTTTGTTAAGCGTGCAGGGCAGCCACCCAGTAGAGCATTACAATAATCTAGCCTTGAGCTCATGAACGCATTAACTAATTGTTCCGCATTTGTCAATGAGAGCATATGGCGTAATTTAGATATATTTTTAAGATGGAAGAAAGCGGTTTTACAGATACTAGACACATGACTTTTTAAATGAAAGATTGGTATCAAAGAGCACACACACACACACACACACACACACACACACACACACACACACACACACACAGGTTCCTAACCGACGACGAAGACTTAACAGAGCAGCCATCAAGTGTTAGACAGTACTCTAGGTTATTAAGTGTGGAAGTTTTTTGTCCAATAATTAGAATCTCTGTTTTTTCTGAATTTAGTAGTAGGAAATTACTAGTAATCCAGTTTTTTATATCAGCTATGCATTCCGTTAATGTTGTGAATTGGTAGGTTTCGTTAGGTTTTGAAGAAATATACAGCTGAGTATCGTCGGCATAACAGTGAAAGCTAATTCCATGTTTCCTAATGATATCTCCTAATGGTAGCATGTACAGAGTGAACAGCAGCGGTCCTAGTACTGAGCCTTGTGGTACGCCATACTGAACTTGTGATTGATAAGACATCTCTTCATTTACTGCTACAAACTGATAACGGTCAGATAAGTATGATTTAAACCATGCTAGTGCAATTCCACTAATGCCAACATAATGTTCGAGTCTATTTAAAAGGATGTTGTGGTCAATGGTGTCAAATGCAGCACTAAGATCCAGTAATACTAATAGAGAGATACAACCACGATCGGATGATAAGAGCAAATCATTTGTGACTCTAACGAGAGCTGTCTCGGTACTATGGTACGGTCTAAATCCGGACTGGAAATCCTCGCAGATATCATTTCTTTCAAGAAAGGAACACAGTTGTGAGGATACTGCTTTTTCTAATATCTTTGACAGAAATGGCAGATTAGAGATCGGCCTGTAATTGACTAGTTTTGTAGGATCAAGTTGCTGTTTTTTAACAAGCGGTTTAATCATAGCCAGCTTAAAGGTTTTTGGTACGTATCCTAGAGACAAAGATGAATTAATGATATTAAGAAGAGGATCTATGACATCTGGAAGCATCTCTTTCAGCAGTGTGTGTGTGAGTGTGTGTGTGTGAGTGTGTGTGTGTGAGTGTGTGTGTGTGTGTGTGAGTGTGTGTGTGTGAGTGTGTGTGTGTGTGAGTGTGTGTGTGTGAGTGTGCTCGTTGTGCCACGGCGCTGGACTATGTTCTTTAATCTTCTTTAAGCGCAGCGGAGCAACTGTGTCTAAAGTGCTGGAAAAGTTTCTGTTGCAATATCAAGTTCTTCTAAGCTATCCGCGATGCTGAGATGATGAAACTGATCAGGAAGTAAGAAACAAAATCTGCCATAAATAAACTTGTTTTCCCCTTAAGTATGAAGTCGGTTAATTTTGATAATTTTTTATTTTATCTTCAGTCATTTTGCTTCTCCTCCAGTAAAGGTAACTTGATTTAAGAATGTTTATTTGAGCTGGAAAACAAGACAGAAACACTGAGGAAGAACATGAAGTTTGCAGTGTGTACACACACTGGTCTAACATGCATATTTGCAATTCTGGTTCGGTGATCTTTGTTGTTTTATATTTTAAGTAATTTTCATATTGCACTACTGCATTGGAAAAAAGACAGTCCTCACAAGTCTGTTCATGCAAAACCTCGTAGCTAAATTAGTCCAGCAGCACACACACACACACACACACACTGTCCCTTCGACGCAGCCGAGCTCCGGCTCACGACTCGAGCCTCTGGGTGTGGGCCGTAGTCCCCGTCTCGATGTAGCCGTCCTCGATGTAGCCGTCGTCCTCCGGCTCCCCCAGCTCCCCCAGCTCCCCCAGCTCCTGCAGCTCCTGCGCGCTGGTCTCCGTCTGCTGCGTGTCCAGGCTGAAGTTGGAGAAGCGGCCGCCGGGCGCGCCGGGCTCGCCGTCCTCACACAGCCTCTGGTGCCGGTAGTTGAACAGCAGTTTGTACCAGGAGGGAGACTTGACGGCGCAGACGATGAGGATGGAGGTGCTGAGAGTCAGAGCCACGACACCCAGCAGAAACTTCCAGCTGTGGCTCGCCGTCTGCGGCCCTGCAGTGAACCCTGAGGACACACACACACACACACACACACACATCATCTCTAACCCTGAGGACACACACACACACATCATCTCTAACCCTGAGGACACACACACACACACACACACACACACACACATCATCTCTAACCCTGAGGACACACACACACACACATCATCTCTAACCCTGAGGACACACACACACACACACACACACATCATCTCTAACCCTGAGGACACACACACACACACACACACACACATCATCTCTAACCCTGAGGACACACACACACACACACACACACATCATCTCTAACCCTGAGGACACACACCTCATCCGCACGACACCGTAACGCTCCGGCTCATCCGCACGACACCGTAACGCTCCGGCTCATCCGCACGACACCGGAACGCTCCGGCTCATCCGCACGACACCGTAGCGCTCCGGCTCATCCGCACGACACCGGAACGCTCCGGCTCATCCGCACGACACCGGAACGCTCCGGCTCATCCGCACGACACCGTAACGCTCCGGCTCATCCGCACGACACCGTAGCGCTCCGGCTCATCCGCACGACACCGTAGCGCTCCGGCTCATCCGCACGACACCGTAGCGCTCCGGCTCATCCGCACGACACCGGAACGCTCCGGCTCATCCGCACGACACCGGAACGCTCCGGCTCATCCGCACGACACCGGAACGCTCCGGCTCATCCGCACGACACCAGTATTTGTGCAAGCGTTGAAAATTGTAGAAAAATGTTATCTGTGCATAAACGTGCACATGCGCATTACGTGTTCAGGCTATAGGTGCGCGCGTTTGGATATGTTAGCTCCACACAGTGATCTCCTAATCCCCCGCCCACCGGCTGTGTGTTTGAGACTGGGCCCAGTGTGTGCCCAGTAGGATAATCCACACCAGAGTACAGTGACAGTGGCTTTCTCTAACCCTGTCTAAGGGTCGTGAGCTGAAGTCAGCTCATTACCTCTGATGTGTTCACCTGTGCTGGAGCTGGAGCCGCGGCTGCTGCTGCTCTGCTCTGTGGTCAGCAGTGCTGCTAATCTAGTCTTCGCTGTTGGGACTTGATTTAAGCAGAAAGGGTTCCCATCAAGGACGGCTGTTTTCTGGGGGGCGTAGCAAAACACTTCTCTGCCTGCAAAACAAACATGAAGTTGGCCAGAGCATAAACACCATACCTGCAGGAAGAAGGAAAACAGCCTACGCTCTCGCTCTCACCGGTCGCCACGCCAGACTCGATCAGATGTTTGATGAGGCTCGTGAGCGAACAGGAGCACCTCCACGGATTCCCCTCCAGATCCAAACTCCTCAGTCTGACCAGTCCTTCAAAGATGCCTTCGTCAAGGGTCTCTAGCTCATTGCCCCTCAGTGCCAGAGTCTCGAGGTGTGTGAGGCTGCTGAAAGCTCCTGCGGGCAGGGACTGTATGTGGTTGTAAGAAAGATCTAGCACTCGAATCCCGGGATACTCCCGTAAGATCTCCACATCCACGTCAGACATCGCGACGGAGTTGTGGCTCAGGATCAGCTCGCTGAGGGCTGGGGGTGCGCCTGTGGGAACGCTGGTTAGAGATGCGTTGCTCATGTCCACCTGAACACACAGCGAAATGTCTGTTTGCACATCCTAACATTTACTGCAGATTCTCTTTTCACTTTATTTCACATGGACATGGTCTCCACAATGCAGTCTATGATTTGTCTTGTTGTTAGACAGTGACTGATTTAGAAAATGTTTCTATGATTGACTGTAAAGCAACACCTGAAGCTCTCACCTGCAGTGCGATCCCCTGTGAGCTCATCAGAACGACTGCCATCAGGAACACACACACTGTCCCGGTCACGATCTCTCCGAACACACACACACCTGTCCCGGTCATGATCTCTCCGAACACACACACACCTGTGATCTCGGTCACCTGTGATGATAACAGCGCTGCATCAGCACACTCGGCCGAACCCTGAGTATAAGAGAAGCTCTGGAGAGAAGCGGTCCGTCTGTGCTGAGACAGAGAAGCTCTCGAGAGGAAAAACCCTCTTCATGAGCGTCACACAAAGAGGATCTTTGTGCAGAAGAGTCAGTCTCCTATCAGCATCTGAGGTCCCGTGTCTCTGCTCTTCTGTTATCTGCCATCAGACACACAGATCCGCATGTTTATCCGGCACAGTCTCCCAGTGTTCAACAGTGTTCCCTTTCAGAAGCTACAACCGATGCTGCGCTGCTTAGCGCATTGGGAACTTCTTTAATCTTTGCTTGTCTGGGGAGAGCGTGCTGCCCTTGAGCATGGGGATTGCGAGCACAGTGAATGTTCACAGTTAAAGTGCTTCGCGTCCGCTTTGCTTATTTCAAACGGGTGGCACCCGCAATGCGATTGTGGGGCTCGCGTGTGGATCTGGCTGAGGAGCGGGAGACGGGTGCGGCCCTTTCCCTCACACTCTCCCCAGATCGCGATGACCCAAGAATCGATGTTTTACCAAAGGGTTAGGCCTACAATAAAAAGTGATACATTGATCATAATGAATTAACTTGTGTCACATTAGCTACACAGAAATAGCTTAAAGTGGCTTACCGTTAGGTCTATTTCAAAAAAGAAAGAGGACAGACTTACTTATTCAGTTGCGTCTGTTTCTGTTTATTTGGTAGTTACAGGACATATTTACATCACATTTAGAAAGATGGATAATTTCTACAAATATGCCACCAAAAATACGACCTGATGAGCTTTAGCACTCTCTCGACTGCCAGTAGGGTATACAGTTATATTTTCAGTCAGAGAAACAGAGGAAGCTCCCGCAAAAAAAGTTGCTTTATTTTACGATAGTCCGGTATAAAGAGACATAGGCTATACTGACCGATCAAATAAAAACATGATTGTGATAGCCTTTATGATTTGTCTGATTTCTTCAAGCGTTCCTATTTGCAATGTTTACTATGGTAATGGTTAGCGTGCATAGTCTTTTGCATCACGTAAAAATATTTCTACCTTATAAGGTGATCAGAATCCACATCGGATCACAAACAGAAGGCATTCAAAGTGACTGGCCCTGGCACGCACTAGCACGGCCGGCTCTGGCCCGACAGTGGAAACGTGACTGGCCCTGGCACACACTAGCACGGCCGGCTCTGGTCCGACAATGGAAACGTGACTGGCCCTGGCACACACTAGCACGGCCGGCTCTGGTCCGACAGTGGAAACGTGACTGGCCCTGGCACACACTAGCACGGCCGGCTCTGGTCCGACAGTGGAAACGTGACTGGCCCTGGCACACACTAGCACGCCCGGCTCTGGCCCGACAGTGGAAACGTGACTGGCCCTGGCACACACTAGCACGGCCGGCTCTGGCCCGACAGTGGAAACGTGACTGGCCCTGGCACACACTAGCACGGCCGGCTCTGGTCCGACAGTGGAAACGTCACTGGCCCTGGCACACACTAGCACGGCCGGCTCTGGCCCGACAGTGGAAACGTGACTGGCCCTGGCACACACTAGCACGCCCGGCCGGCTCTGGCCCGACAGTGGAAACGTCACTGGCCCTGGCACACACTAGCACGGCCGGCTCTGGCCCGACAGTGGAAACGTGACTGGCCCTGGCACACACTAGCACGGCCGGCTCTGGTCCGACAATGGAAACGTGACTGGCCCTGGCACACACTAGCACGGCCGGCTCTGGTCCGACAGTGGAAACGTGACTGGCCCTGGCACACACTAGCACGGCCGGCTCTGGCCCGACAGTGGAAACGTCACTGGCCCTGGCACACACTAGCACGGCCGGCTCTGGCCCGACAGTGGAAACGTGACTGGCCCTGGCACGCACTAGCACGCCCGGCTCTGGTCCGACAGTGGAAACGTGACTGGCCCTGGCACACACTAGCACGGCCGGCTCTGGTCCGACAATGGAAACGTGACTGGCCCTGGCACACACTAGCACGGCCGGCTCTGGCCCGACAGTGGAAACGTCACTGGCCCTGGCACGCACTAGCACGCCCGGCTCTGGTCCGACAGTGGAAACGTGACTGGCCCTGGCACACACTAGCACGGCCGGCTCTGGTCCGACAGTGGAAACGTGACTGGCCCTGGCACACACTAGCACGGCCGGCTCTGGCCCGACAGTGGAAACGTGACTGGCCCTGGCACACACTAGCACGGCCGGCTCTGGCCCGACAGTGGAAACGTCACTGGCCCTGGCACACACTAGCACGGCCGGCTCTGGTCCGACAATGGAAACGTGACTGGCCCTGGCACACACTAGCACGGCCGGCTCTGGTCCGACAATGGAAACGTGACTGGCCCTGGCACACACTAGCACGGCCGGCTCTGGTCCGACAGTGGAAACGTCACTGGCCCTGGCACACACTAGCACGGCCGGCTCTGGCCCGACAGTGGAAACGTGACTGGCCCTGGCACACACTAGCACGCAGTGGAACACTTTCTCCCTCAGGTGAGATGCTTTCATGTCCTAGTGCGGATGGACAACACGGCGACAGTTGCTTACATAAATCTCCAGGGAGGTCTGCGCTCACGCAATCTCAACAGAACAGCGAGGCAGGTTTATCTCTGGGCCCAGGACAAGCTCCTGTCACTCAGAATGTGGGAGCGGATTTACTGTCCGGACAGGAATTACAGACGGGGGTCCGTAAATGATAAACATGGGTAATATCTTCTGAACCTGACCGAACATTAAACATTTTAAACCAGCTCTATTATATCACATTTATGCACTACTTAAGGTGAACTGAATTAAACTGTTTTCTTAAAAAAATGAGAAAAACGTATAGATATGATTGTTAGAGTCACTTACCCTTGAGTCGTGTGTAATGTTAGCATATGTTAGCGCACTGGAACGAGCGGAGACAGAAGCAGACCTTTGCTCTCTGTAATAAAGACTGGCTAAAGATTGACCACACTCAGTCTTTAACTCCAGAAGGTGAACTACGACTCTTATTGTGTTCCTGATGCTCATGGCGCTGTAGAAACCCTAAGCTCATGAGTTCATTCTTATGAACTGATGAAATATCTATACCTTGAATGCAATGTCAGCTGCTTGCTATAGAAGTGTCAATCAAAAGCATAGCCTACTTGTTGAACTTTGGTACAGTCTCAGAGTTTCTTGATACAGTTTTCAAAGTAATCTTCAGTTTCAGTTTTGTCATGTTTGACTCCAGCGCAGCATCACTGCTCTCTAAAGCCCGATCATTAACACTAACCAGAAATCAGTTCTATTTCATTCATACTCAATCCTTTAGAATTATCATTAAGATTATTTAAATAACGATTAAAAATTACTAACTTTGCTTTCCATTCATTTTCCTCTCTTAATCCTCACTTTAAGCACTCCGATACCACAGCGAACTACTAGCCTAACCAATAAAGCTCAAACGTTACAAAAAAAATGTAAAATTACACTAATTATAAGCATTAATAAATACAAAGTTCCAAATAAAATATTGTCTAACAGTAGTATTCATTTCAGGTACAGAAATGTAATAATTAAATGTAAAATACTAGGGCTGAAATAACTATTAACAAATTAATTGCACAATTTGCTGTAATTAATTGGAATTTATTGCATTTCCCCCACGCTTGTAATCATCAATATTAAACGTAGAATACCCTAATTAAATTAAACACAGAGAAAAAAAGGAACAGAACATAGCCCTATATTAAAATAATATTAAACATCAATATATTATTCTTCATTCAGTTCCTTGCAACATAATCGATTTTTTATTTTTATTGTTTATTTTTTTACTAATTATCAAAATAAAGTATAGTCCTATAAAGCTATTATTACCAGAGCATGTGATCAGAGCAGGGGATTTTACCGTTGTTGCCCAGCACGGGTAACCCAGCTCAGTAGACTATTGCAAACAGAAGTCACTACTGAGAAATGTCACGTTATTAGAGCGGACTTTGCTTTTCCACTGCGTGATCGCGCATGACTGAGCGTTTGGGCCGAACGACAGCAGAACGCGCCGCGCAAACACGGAGCGGGACATTGAGCAGAGAGCGCAGCGCACCCCCACACACACACACACACACACACACACACACACACACACACACACAGGCGTGGCGGCATTCGGTGCTTCTATGGTATTAGAATTCCGCTTTGCTAATTGTACTCTGCATCTTTGTTTTGTCAAACGCGCCATCGGGAAACTTTTTAAATGCAAACTCTTAAAACTCCACCCTTGTCCTTCTCCATCAGGACGGGGGACTTGTGTTCGCACACTCATAATTGCGGCCGCAACAGGAAGTCATTAGGCAAAATATTTGTTTTTTATTTTTTACGCGTTAAACATCTGAAAATGAATCGCAAAGATTAACACGTTAATTCCCCCAGCCCTAAAAATAACACTATGTTCACTGTATAAATGTAAAGATTAATCTTTGTTGAATCTGTGTTTCTGTAGTTTGATTAACATTAATGACAGCTGGTATTTAAAGACCGAATGCACAGATCGAATATCGATTCTCCTTTCTCTTGAGACGAAGCAGACTGTGTTTAGGAGAATGCTCTCCGACTGGCATCCACAAACCAGCCTAACGCCAGGAGATCAAGAGGAATCCGTTCTCCCGCCTCGAGTCAGCTTCACTTATACAGCGCTTTATACAGGACTGAGAGTTTCACAGCAGCTTCACAGAGATAACGGGACAATGATGGAGTTCAAGCTGAAGGCAGTTCAGTGATGATTCAGTTCTGTTGTAAAGATCATCAGTTATTAAATGGGTTCTGGAGAACACAGTGATGTCATCATCAGCTCAGTGCAGTCAGACCAATAATACTGTTGGATATTAATGTCCACAATTAATGAAGCCAGAGGCGACACACACATCAGTGACAGAATAGAGGAAAACCCTCGTGAGAAAGCAGACTCAGTCGCTCAGTTCTCCTCTGGCCTGCAGAACCAACAGTGATGATGATGATGAAGATTCAGGAGCACTTAAGGTCAGAGGTCAGATCAGATCAGTATTGTGTAAAGCGCTGTAGAAATAAAGCTGATTTGACTTGAATGATGTTAAAAGCTGACAGATTCAGTGGAATGAGGATGGATGGTTATGATGTTTAGTAATAACGGTGAGTTTCTCTCTGTCAGGAAAGAGGATCTGATCCGCGCTGTGGAGGATAGTATAGTCCAGGAGAAGCAGGCGGCCCAAGACATCGTCAAGAAGATGAGCGCTGAGAAACAGGCCAAGTACACCGAGATGAAGACCAGCAATGAAGAGCTACTGCAGGTCAGGGTTATCCCACACACCGGTCAAGGTTATCCCACACACTGGTCAGGGTTATCCCACACACCGGTCAAGGTTATCCCACACACCGGTCAGGGTTATCCCACACACCGGTCAGGGTTATCCCACACACCGGTCAGGGTTATCCCACCCACTAGTCAGGGTTATCCCACACACCGGTCAGGGTTATCCCACACACCAGTCAGGGTTATCCCACACACCGGTCAGGGTTATCCCACACACCGGTCAGGGTTATCCCACACACCGGTCAGAGTTATCCCACACACCGGTCAGAGTTAGCCCACACACCGGTCAGAGTTATCCCACACACTAGTCAGGGTTATCCCACACACCGGTCAAGGTTATCCCACACACCGGTCAGGGTTATCCCACACACCGGTCAGGGTTATCCCACACACCGGTCAGGGTTATCCCACACACCAGTCAGGGTTATCCCACACACCGGTCAGGGTTATCCCACACACCGGTCAGGGTTATCCCACACACGAGTCAGGGTTATCCCACACACCGGTCAGGGTTATCCCACACACCGGTCAGGGTTATCCCACACACCGGTCAAGGTTATCCCACACACCGGTCAGGGTTATCCCACACACCGGTCAGGGTTATCCCACCCACTAGTCAGGGTTATCCCACACACCGGTCAGGGTTATCCCACACACCAGTCAGGGTTATCCCACACACCGGTCAGGGTTATCCCACACACCGGTCAGGGTTATCCCACACACCGGTCAGAGTTATCCCACACACCGGTCAGAGTTAGCCCACACACCGGTCAGAGTTATCC
>NC_136878.1:123345-158345 GCF_949152265.1 Phoxinus phoxinus | reverse complement strand
CTGTCTCACTCTCTCCTCTGTCTGCAGGACCTGTCTCACTCTCTCCTCTGTCTGCAGGACCTGTCTCACTCTCTCCTCTGTCTGCAGGATCTGTCTCACTCTCTCCTCTGTGTTTGCAGGACCTGTCTCAGTCTCTCCTCTGTCTGCAGGACATGTCTCACTCTCTCCTCTGTGTGCAGGACCTGTCTCACTCTCTCCTCTGTCTGCAGGACAGAGGAGAGGACATGTTGCGCCACGTTATCGACCAGGCAGAACAATCCTTCCAACCACTATAGATAGATTCTTGAATAGCTTACCTGATCTATCTCCGCTCCTCAGTGAACCCAAACAAACAGATGAGCTAGAGGAAATGACTAGCAGTATGAGCACCATTTTCTCTAGTACATTAGAAACTGTTGCACCAATTAGACTAAAAAAGGTTAGAGAGAAAACTAAAGCACCATGGTACAACAGTGCTACGCATGTTATCAAGAGAGAAACTCGTAACTTAGAGCGCAAATGGAAACAAACTAATTTAGAGGTCTTTAGAATCGCGTGGAAAGACAGTATGTCACGTTATAAAAAGGCTCTAAAAGCAGCCAGGGCTGAGCATCTCCGCAAACTAATAGAAAATAACCAAAACAATCCAAGGTTTTTATTTAACACTGTGGCTAGATTAACAAATAAACAGACATCACCTGAACAAAATATTCTGTTACATTTTAATAGCAATGATTTCATGAATTTCTTCACTGAGAAAATAGAAAGCATCAGAAACACAATTGTAAATGTACAATCTTTGACAGCGTCTTATGATTCAGCCTCAATTATCGCCCCTCAAGAACAACTACAGCGCTTTACAACTATAGGACAGGAAGAGCTAAATAAACTTATCACTGCATCTAAACCAACAACATGTTTATTAGATCCAATACCCACTAAACTACTGAAAGAAGTGTTACCTGTAGTGGAAGAGCCTCTTCTCAATATTATTAACTCGTCTTTATCTTTAGGACATGTTCCAAAAACATTCAAGCTAGCAGTTATAAAACCTCTTATTAAGAAACCACAATTAGATCCAAATAACCTAGCAAATTACAGACCCATTTCAAATCTTCCATTTATGTCTAAAATACTTGAAAAAGTTGTGTCCGCTCAATTGTGCTCTTTCTTGCAAGAAAACGATATCTATGAAAAGTTTCAGTCTGGATTCAGGCCACATCATAGCACAGAAACTGCGCTGGTTAAAATTACAAATGATTTACTTTTAGCTTCTGACCAAGGCTGTATCTCAATACTAGTTTTACTCGATCTTAGCGCTGCGTTTGACACTATAGATCATAAAATACTCTTAGATCGACTTCAAAATTACACTGGTGTTCAGGGACAGGCATTAAGCTGGTTTAGATCGTACCTATCAGACCGTTACCATTTTGTCCATTTAAATGGGGAAAAATCAAAGATAACGTCAGTAAATTATGGAGTGCCGCAAGGATCTGTATTAGGCCCCCTGCTATTCTCAATTTATATGCTGCCACTTGGTAATATTATAAGAAAACATGGAATAAGTTTCCACTGTTATGCTGATGACACTCAATTATATATTTCATCTAGACCAGATGATAACACTAAATTATCTAAAATGACAGAGTGTGTTAAAGATATAAAATATTGGATGACGTGTAATTTTCTTCTATTAAATTCAGATAAAACGGAGGTATTACTGATTGGTCCAAAAAACTGCACACAAAACCTCTTACAATACAACCTTAATCTAGATGGACGTCCTGTTACTTTATCCTCTACAGTAAAAGACCTGGGTGTTATACTAGACCGCAACTTGTCTTTTGAAAATCATATTTCAAATGTCACAAGAACAGCCTTTTTCCACCTTAGAAACATTGCTAAGCTACGTAACATGCTATCAGTTTCTGATGCAGAAAAGTTAGTTCATGCATTCATGACCTCGAGACTAGATTACTGTAATGCTCTATTAGCTGGTTGTCCTGCATCCTCAATAAACAAGCTACAGTTAGTCCAAAATGCAGCCGCTAGAGTTCTTACTAGGTCAAGAAAATATGATCATATAACACCAATTTTATCATCTCTACACTGGTTACCTATTAAGTTCCGTATCAATTACAAAGTATTGTTACTGACCTATAAAGCCCTAAATGGTTTAGCTCCTGTGTATTTAAGAGATCTTCTATCGCCATATATTCCATCGCGCTCTTTAAGATCGCTAAATTCGAGGCTTCTGGTCGTACCTAGGATATCTAAGTCCACTAAAGGAGGGAGGGCGTTTTCACATCTAGCTCCTAAACTCTGGAATAGCCTTCCTGATATTGTCCGAGGCTCAGACTCGCTCTACCAGTTTAAAACTAGATTAAAGACGCATCTCTTTAGCCAAGCATTCACATGATGCATCTCATACCTTTTATACTACAGTTAAATCAGATCAAATGCATTCATATTATGAACAGCAGCTACGCTAATTATTTCCCATCTGCCTTTTTTGTTGTTATCTCGGGACGCCTGTCCCGAGATAACTCAAATAGAGTTCGTCAGCTCCAGTTATGTATCCAGCCTCTCATGGAGACTTCAGATGCCCCAACGCCTGTGATGAGACGACTCGACGCCTGTGAAGAGACGACCCAACGCCGGCGATATGTTATGCCCTAAATTTCATGATTAACTAACTGTATTTTTGTATGTATATTTTTGAAATGCATTTTCTGTAAAGCTGCTTTGAAACAATGTGTATTGTGAAAAGCGCTATACAAATAAACTTGAATTGAATTGAATTGAATTGCAGGACCTGTCTCAGTCTCTCCTCTGTCTGCAGGATCTGTCTCACTCTCTCCTCTGTGTGCAGGATCTGTCTCACTCTCTCCTCTGTCTGCAGGACCTGTCTCACTCTCCTCTGTGTGCAGGACCTGTCTCAGTCTCTCCTCTGTGTGCAGGACCTGTCTCACTCTCCTCTGTGTACAGGACCTGTCTCACTCTCTCCTCTGTCTGCAGGACCTGTCTCACTCTCTCCTCTGTCTGCAGGATCTGTCTCACTCTCTCCTCTGTGTGCAGGACCTCTCTCACTCTCTCCTCTGTGTTTGCAGGATCTGTCTCACTCTCTCCTCTGTCTGCAGGACCTGTCTCACTCTCTCCTCTGTCTGCAGGACCTGTCTCAGTCTCTCCTCTGTCTGCAGGACCTCTCTCACTCTCTCCTCTGTGTTTGCAGGATCTGTCTCACTCTCTCCTCTGTCTGCAGGACCTGTCTCACTCTCTCCTCTGTCTGCAGGATCTGTCTCACTCTCTCCTCTGTCTGCAGGATCTGTCTCACTCTCTCCTCTGTGTTTGCAGGACCTGTCTCAGTCTCTCCTCTGTCTGCAGGATCTGTCTCACTCTCTCCTCTGTGTGCAGGACCTGTCTCACTCTCTCCTCTGTCTGCAGGACCTGTCTCACTCTCTCCTCTGTCTGCAGGACCTGTCTCACTCTCTCCTCTGTCTGCAGGACCTGTCTCACTCTCTCCTCTGTCTGCAGGATCTGTCTCACTCTCTCCTCTGTGTTTGCAGGACCTGTCTCAGTCTCTCCTCTGTCTGCAGGATCTGTCTCACTCTCTCCTCTGTGTGCAGGACCTGTCTCACTCTCTCCTCTGTCTGCAGGATCTGTCTCACTCTCCTCTGTCTGCAGGACCTGTCTCACTCTCTCCTCTGTCTGCAGGACCTGTCTCACTCTCTCCTCTGTCTGCAGGACCTGTCTCACTCTCTCCTCTGTGTTTGCAGGACCTGTCTCACTCTCTCCTCTGTGTGCAGGACCTGTCTCACTCTCTCCTCTGTGTTTGCAGGACCTGTCTCACTCTCTCCTCTGTGTTTGCAGGACCTGTCTCAGTCTCTCCTCTGTGTGCAGGACCTGTCTCACTCTCTCCTCTGTGTGCAGGACCTGTCTCACTCTCTCCTCTGTCTGCAGGACATGTCTCACTCTCTCCTCTGTGTGCAGGACCTGTCTCACTCTCTCCTCTGTCTGCAGGACATGTCTCACTCTCTCCTCTGTGTGCAGGACCTGTCTCACTCGCTCCTCTGTCTGCAGGACCTGTCTCACTCTCTCCTCTGTGTGCTGGACCTGTCTCACTCTCTCCTCTGTCTGCAGGACCTGTCTCACTCTCTCCTCTGTGTGCAGGACCCGTCTCACTCTCTCCTCTGTGTGCAGGACCTGTCTCACTCTCTCCTCTGTGTCTGCAGGACCTGTCTCACTCTCTCCTCTGTCTGCAGGACCTGTCTCACTCTCTCCTCTGTGTGCTGGACCCGTCTCACTCTCTCCTCTGTGTGCAGGACCTGTCTCACTCTCTCCTCTGTGTCTGCAGGACCTGTCTCACTCTCTCCTCTGTCTGCAGGACCTGTCTCAGTCTCTCCTCTGTCTGCAGGACCTGTCTCACTCTCTCCTCTGTCTGCAGGACCTGTCTCACTCGCTCCTCTGTCTGCAGGACCTGTCTCACTCTCTCCTCTGTGTGCAGGACCTGTCTCACTCTCTCCTCTGTGTGCTGGACCTGTCTCACTCTCTCCTCTGTGTGCTGGACCTGTCTCACTCGCTCCTCTGTGTGCTGGACCTGTCTCACTCGCTCCTCTGTCTGCAGGACCTGTCTCACTCTCTCCTCTGTGTGCAGGACCTGTCTCACTCTCTCCTCTGTGTGCTGGACCTGTCTCACTCTCTCCTCTGTCTGCAGGACCTGTCTCACTCTCTCCTCTGTGTGCTGGACCTGTCTCACTCGCTCCTCTGTCTGCAGGACCTGTCTCACTCTCTCCTCTGTGTGCAGGACCTGTCTCACTCTCTCCTCTGTGTGCAGGACCTGTCTCACTCTCTCCTCTGTGTGCAGGACCTGTCTCACTCTCTCCTCTGTGTGCAGGACCTGTCTCACTCTCTCCTCTGTCTGCAGGACCTGTCTCACTCTCTCCTCTGTGTGCTGGACCTGTCTCACTCTCTCCTCTGTGTGCAGGACCTGTCTCACTCTCTCCTCTGTGTGCAGGACCTGTCTCACTCGCTCCTCTGTCTGCAGGACCTGTCTCACTCTCTCCTCTGTGTGCAGGACCTGTCTCACTCTCTCCTCTGTGTGCAGGACCTGTCTCACTCTCTCCTCTGTCTGCAGGACCTGTCTCACTCTCTCCTCTGTGTGCTGGACCTGTCTCACTCGCTCCTCTGTCTGCAGGACCGGTCTCACTCTCTCCTCTGTGTGCAGGACCTGTCTCACTCTCTCCTCTGTCTGCAGGACCTGTCTCACTCTCTCCTCTGTGTGCAGGACCTGTCTCACTCTCTCCTCTGTGTGCTGGACCTGTCTCACTCTCTCCTCTGTCTGCAGGACCGGTCTCACTCTCTCCTCTGTGTGCAGGACCTGTCTCACTCTCTCCTCTGTGTGCAGGACCTGTCTCACTCTCTCCTCTGTGTGCAGGACCTGTCTCACTCGCAGGCCAGGCTGGAGGCTGTGGTGCTGCACGAGAAGCTGCTGGATCTGGAGGGCCGCAGAGACGCTCTGCTGACGGAGGACCGGAGCACGGGGTCTCCACAGGAGGAGCGGGAGCGCCTCTTTAAACAGGTCTCAGAACACTTATACTTCATCTCAGTGAGGTCAAGGGTTCACCGGGCGTGAGCAGGACCTCCTAACCCGAACCAAAGAGTATAGAAGTACCAAGAGGCGAAACTCAATAGAACGTTCCATTGCAACAAACGCACCCATGCGCAGAGCTGCAGCTCCGCCATTTTGGACTGAACGCAACACAGCTGTCATAGAATTGAACGATACCGGTTCCAATTTAAAAGCTGTTAAGGGAACTAAATAGTTGTTTTTATTTTTTAATATCTCTATAGCAGACATCTAAAGTCTCCCGGAAGTTCCGGGAGTCTCCCGCATAGTGATAGCGGCTTCCTGATGCCCGCAAATTAACTGAAATCTCCCGGAATCTAGAGCGAGCGAGCGAGCAGCTCCAGACCGTGTTGCGCACACGGCAGAAAGGGTGAGGGAGCGAGCGACCTTGCGTGTGTTATTCACACTTTTGCCATGAAAACACTCTGCTTTTATGTTCTGCTTTTTTATTTTTAGAAATTTGAATGGTCAATATGGATATTGCAATTTTGTAAATAGTCTGGAAAGTGGAAACATTTTTTTTCATATTATCCAGGTCTGGAAATGATTCAAATCAAATTCCATACTTTTCCAAACATATTTGTTGCTCAAGAAACATTTCTGATTATCAATATTATGCTTAATATTTTTGTGGAATCTGTGATTTGAACAATGGAAAGTTCAAAAGAACAGAATTTATTTGAAATCGAAATGATATACATATAAATAAAACATTTAAAATAGGATTACTGCCACCAAAACTTTTGAACGTTAGTGTATATCTGTATAATAATATATGATCGAAATATCTAATAAATGAACCACTTCCAATCATAAATAATAATAACCAATCTTCTTATATTAATCGGTTATAATAATTTATTTAACTTATTAAATTATTTAACAATAATCTGGCAAATGTCTCCTTTGGAATATATACCTATGGTTGGTATTGTTTTAAAGCATTCTTGAATTACAACCATTTAAATTTGGATAGTGATTTTCATGTCTATGCGAAAAAAAGGGGGTGGGGACAGTTAATTTAGTGGTAACAATGAATTAATAAAGCGGTCATTTGACAGGTTAGGTGTTCATATATCTCTGAAAATATGCGATTTAAAAAGCCCATGTGGAGTCTTGACTAAATTTCGACCAAACACATAGCGTTATAGTAAACTGTTACTGCGGTTATAGGATAGCTTAACGTACATTAACGTTACAGCACCTGTTATCGTTGACGTTAGCTCACTTTAAAGTTAATAAAAACCTTTTCTACTTTACCTCTCTGGATCTTTGGGGAATCTATGAAATGCTAGTTGATTGGTTGTACACTGGTAGTTGATGGCAGAACACTTTTCTTTGTTTCCAATTATTTCCAGACATAATGCTGTTAATGCTGTATAGTTGTGCTAACGGTAAAGCCGTTGATTCAGTCCAAAATGGCGGCAGCGCGACCGCAGCGCCATCTAGCGATTGTTGTCAAAACTGCAACGGAGTTTCGCCTCTTGTTACTTCTATACTCTTTGCCCGAACCCGAACCCTAACCCATGACTGTTCTTCTGCTGGTTTAGGTGAAAGAGAACAACCAGGAGATAGCCAGCATGGAGCGGCAGTAAGTATTGGCAGTGTACACTCTCAGCTGGGTTGTAGATCCACAATATCTGTAAAATGCAGGATTCATTCATTATGGTGTTGTGTACAAATATTGTATTAACTTATACACTGTGTCTTATGATCAGTACATAAAAAGACTAAAATGAATATCCTGTTGTTGTGTAGACTGTCAGAGGTTCGTGAGAAAATTAGCAATCTCACCGAAGACATGCGGCAACTAGATGCTGACGTGGAGGAACATCAAGGTGCGTTCCCTCAGATGCCTAACCCTGCTGTTATGATCATAGACTGGGTTACAGAGAAGGGAATGGAGATTAAAAAGTGGAAGACTTGGTCAGTTTTTAATGATAAATATTGTTCACTGTAAACCTAGTTAACAACAAACACGTTTCTGATATTCAGAACAGCAGCATCGTTGCTCATAGAAATCTCCAGATATGATATACAAACTGAGACTTTGGTGTTTAGTAATAATAATAATAATACTGTCTCAGAATGACGTTTCTGAACGCCGTTGGTGTAAGTGTGTGTGTGGTGTCATGTGTTATGTTCAGTTAGCGCATGTGTTCATAGTACATCGAGCGCTCTCTATTGTCCCCTTTAATACACTAACTACGATAAACTGAGTCTGGAGTCTGACCCGTGTTCTCGTCTCAGGGGAGCGGACTCAGAAGTACAAGGAGCTGCAGAAGAGAGAGGAGGAGATCGACTGTGAGTGTGTCACACACACTGGTGTTAGCGTGAGGCGCCCTCGTGTTGCTCATCCTGAGCTTGTGTGTTTACAGCGTATCTGAACACGTTTGAGGAGAATAAAGGACAGGAGCAGCAGCTGATCAGAGACTCTCAGAGCAGTGTCGTGGCTTTACTGGAGCACTCCAGCAGGGTACACACACACACACACACCTCACACACTCCTCACCACACACACCTCACACACACACCTCTCTCACGACACACCTCACACACTCCTCACCACACACTCCCCTCTGATCAGAGACTCTCAGAGCAGTGTCGTGGCTTTACTGGAGCACTCCAGCAGGGTACACACACCTCACACACACACCTCTCTCACGACACACCTCACACACTCCTCACCACACACTCCCCTCTGATCAGAGACTCTCAGAGCAGTGTCGTGGCTTTACTGGAGCACTCCAGCAGGGTACACACACACACACACCTCACACACTCCTCACCACACACACCTCTCTCACGACACACCTCACACACTCCTCACCACACACTCCCCTCTGATCAGAGACTCTCAGAGCAGTGTCGTGGCTTTACTGGAGCACTCCAGCAGGGTACACACACACAAACACACACACACACACACACACCTCACACACACCTCTCTCACACCACACACACCTCTCTCACACCTCACACACACACACACCTCTCTCACGACACACCTCACACACTCCTCACCACACACTCCCCTCTGATCAGAGACTCCCAGAGCAGTGTCGTGGCTTTACTGGAGCACTCCAGCAGGGTACACACACACACACACACCTCACACACACCTCTCTCACGACACACCTCACACACTCCTCACCACACACTCCCCTCTGATCAGAGACTCTCAGAGCAGTGTCGTGGCTTTACTGGAGCACTCCAGCAGGGTACACACACACACACACACCTCACACACTCCTCACCACACACACCTCTCTCACGACACACCTCACACACTCCCCTCTGATCAGAGACTCTCAGCACAGTGTCGAAGGCTTTGGAGAGGTCGGCAAAAGCCATAAACGGGTCTTTATGTTGCTCGCTGCACTTTTCCTGGAGTTGCCGGGTTGTGAAGACCATGTCGACTGTGCTCCTGTTCTTTCTAAACCCGCACTGTGACTCGGGTAGCATAGACTCTGTAGCATCACCTTGGCCTGGACCTTGCCTGCCACAGCAAGAAGTGATATGCCCCTATGGCCCTATCCCCTTTGCTTTTATATATGGAGACAATACTAGCATCCCTCCATTGCTGTGGGATGAATTCATCAGCCCAAACCTTCGTGATGTACTGGTGTAGTGTTCTTGTGCAGAGATACCCTCCCTGTTTTAGCAGTTCTGCAGGAATATTGTCATATCCAGGAGACTTGTTGTACTTCAGGGAGCGGACAGCTGACAGAACCTCCAGGAGAGTTGGAGGATGGCTAAGGTTGTCAATAGGGGGAAATTCCAGGAAGGTATAGTCTGCATAAGAGTCCTGATTTAGTAGGGTGTTACGCTAGAGTACGCTCTTTTTGCCATTGCTGTCTGGCGGTGCTGGATAAGGTTTTTTTTAGGCTTTCCTGATGTGCTTTGTGCATGTTGCTTAGGAGATTATGGATGGACTCGGAGTTGTTATCAAACCAGTCTTGATGGCTCTTGCTCTTATAGCCCATTGTTCGGGCTGCTGCTTCATAAAGGGCTGTAGTAACAGAGGTCCTCTGCTGTTCTGTGGCGTTTCTAACTCCCCTAGTTTCTCAGCCAGGGAGCGACGAAACTCATTTCTTACAGTGGTGACTTCCAGGCGGACACAATCCAAACGCCTCCTACTAGGTCCATGTTTTTGCATGGGGGGGGGGGGGGGGGGGCATTTTCATGAGGACCGTGGTCATGATCATGCGTTGATCTGTCCAGCATTCCGCACCTCTCATGGCCCGGGTTATGAAAACATCTCTGATGTCACAACGTCTCACAATGACATAATCAATCAGGTGCCAATGTTTGGAACGTGGGTGCATCCATGATGTTTTGTATTTGGTCTTTTGCTGGAAGATGGTGTTGGTTATGGCCAGGTTGTGCTCAGAGAAGAGGGTAAGTAGCCTCATGCCATTTGTGTTGACCTGACCAATCCCATGCCTGCCAAGTACTCCTTTCCATATCTCACTGTTCTGCCCAACACGAGCGTTGAAGTTCCCAAACAGGAGGATCTTGCCGTTCTTGGGGATCTGGTGGAGAGCCTCCTCCAGTGTCTGGTAAAAGGAGTCTTTAGACTCACTGTCAGATGGTAGAGTTGGAGCATACACACTTAGGAGTGTGCCATAGCGGTTCTTCACCAGGGGGTTACGGAGGGTCATCAGTCTTTCACTGATGCCCACTGGTGTTTCAGTGAGTCTTGGCAGTAGTGTGTTCTTAATGGCCAGTCCCACACCATGTAGATGTTGTCCACCAGGGGGATAGCCTTTCCATAAGAAGGTGTAGCCCATGCCCTCCTCTGTTAGAGACCCTCATCAAGGAGCCTGGTTTCACTCAGGGCAGCAGTGTCGACATCGTAGCGGCTCAGCTCGGCTCAACCAGGGCTGTCCTTCTATGCGATCTTTCAGACCCACCCTATGAGTCCAGGAGGGTTCTTATGCTCCATGTTGCCAGTTTAAGATTATAGGATTTATTTATTTTGTTTCGACCGCAGAAGTGCAATGAACCGACAGGCGCGGTATCCTGTTCAGGTGTGAGTTGAGTGGGCATTTTTTAGGCCACCTTTTCTAGGCCCTTCCTCAGCTTGAGGTGAGCAGTGTAGTCCCTGAATAGGGCTGATCAGTCGCACAAGGGTCTGCCGAGAACAGCTGCCACTCAGCCCCGGCTGTTAGCGACCATATACCTTGTGCCGCTGACGTGTAGGGCTCTGACTAAGAGCTCCCAGTCTATTTAAACCTGCCCCCGTCATCAGACACCCCATCGCCGCCAGACTTCAACCATAAGTAGATCCAGGTAATATTCACCGTTGGTCAGAGGTGGAAACCTGCGCAAATATATTTTTTTTAAGTGCTGAAGGGGGTGCGCACTCCCCAGTAGCACTAACTTCACCATGATGGGGTAGATCTGGTGGCATGGGTGGGCCACTGCAGGAGATTGCCGGGACCTAGCTCTGTTTAGGCCCGCCTATTGCGCGCCGCCAGCGCATTGCTTTCCTGTTGGGGTGTGCTCCCCTAGCCTTGCCTTAACAGGCTAACCCACAAGGCAGTGGGGCTATTTGCCCATAGCTGGGGCAGTGGTTGACGGGCGTCAGGGCGTGTCCACCGTGTGGGGGGCCTGCACACCACATCTCTGGGGCCCACTGCTGCTCTGAGATCCCCTGCAGTTTAGCCTGGGACTGCGAGGTACCCAGTTACCATGTGTGGCCACAAGGAGGCACTGCAAGAGTCTTGGTGGTGGAGAGGCTATGTACTGGCGGAGGAGACTTGCGCACTCGGCTCCTCTTTTCACCCCCTATGAGGCTAGCCAGCGGCGGAAGTTAAAGCAGAAAGTTGCAAGCAGCGTGCAGCATGCATTAACTACAAGCACATCCATACTCCACACTACTGCACTAGACGCTTCACACACACCCTGTGCGAGCACACACACACACACACACCTGTAACGTGCTAGAGTTTGAGTGTGTGTTGTTTCTCAGAACATCAGTCGTCTGCATCAGCTGTCAGCCGTCACCGCGCAGGAGCTTCGGTCCATGCAGGACGATCTGAGCTTCAAGGAGACGGAGATGCAGAAGTCTCACAGCACCGCCAGAGGCCTCTCCTCAGGTTAGTCTTTCTGTTACTGCTGTGTGTGCATTTACCTGGATATATATACAAATGTGTGTGAGTAATGCAGGTTATGTCAGCAGTCACAAGCTAAATAAATAGATTGAGATTCACAAATTAACAAAGAGTGTCACAAAAATTAATAAATGCGTGTACTGGTACATCAGTGTGTGGTAGTAATGCAGACAGAGTTATTCTAGCCTCTGATAAATGTAGTGATCACAGGAGCCACACGGCCCTTACATCAGTTGTTCCTCAAGTCAAGTCAAGTCATCTTCATTTATACAGCGCTTTTAACAATGTAGATTGTTTCAAAGCTGCTTTACAGAGATAAACGTATAATTTAAGGTAACAGATTGTTTCGGCTTTATAGCGGTTCTTGAATAATGTTATTGTCCAGCTAAAGTTAGTTTTGATTGATTCACTTCCGTTGAAAGGATAATTTGTTATTAAATTATGGGCCGCTAAGACGACACCGTTCTCTCTACACAGACTTTACACTGAACCTGTGAGAAACACTGGTGACGCTCATGTGCGCATCAAGAATTAATTCTATAGTTATGTGCGTTTGAATATATGTGCGCATGTTTTTAATTCTCTACAAACCAAGCCTAAACAAACTACTTGTCCTGCCTATACATTTGATACAGAATTTTATTTTATTTTATCACTACGGGGAAGATAAGCGAATTTTCCACAATGAACCAGAGTGGTAAAGGGATCCTCCATAGGGAGAGGCTAGTTGGCACTTCAGCGCTGCGCTGTCATCGGGTCCAGGCGAAGGTCCTTCCTCAGATCTGGATACGGCCTGGATCCGGCAGGCTGCGGGAAAACCTCGGGATAAACAAAGACACAAAAATTAGCATAGATGCCATTCTTCTTATGATGTAACGAGTACATCAGGATTTAAGGGAAGTGTTCCCAGTTCCGGCTGACCTAATCTATGCAGCCTAACATTGAGTTATAGAAGTCTATAATGTGTTATGTGTATGCTAGGCCAAAGAGATGTGTCTTTAATCTAGCTTTGAACTGACAGAGTGTGTCTGCTTCCCGGACAATGGTAGGAAGACTGTTCCAGAGTTTTGGAGCTAAATAGGAAAAGGATCTACCGCCAGCAGTCGATTCTGATATTCTAGGTATTATTAACTGGCCGGAATTTTGAGATCGCAATAGACGTTAAGAGCTCGCTCAAGTACTGCGGAGCTAAACCATTTAGTGCTTTGTAAGTAATCAGCAATATTTTAACATTTATACAATGTTTAATAGGCAGCCAATGCAATGTTGACAGAACGGGGCTAATATGGTCATACTTCCTGGTTCTGGTAAGAACTTGAGCGGCTGCGTTTTGAACTAGCTGTAGTTTGTTTGTTAAGCGTGCAGGGCAACCCCCCAGTAGAGCATTACAATAATCTAGCCTTGAGCTCATGAACGCATCAACTAATTGTTCCGCATTTGTCAATGAGAGCCTATGGCGTAATTTAGATATATTTCTAAGATGGAAAAATGCGGTTTTACAGATACTAGACACTGGTATCTGTGAAGATTGGTATCAAAGAGCACACCCAGGTTCCTAACCGACGACCATCAAGTGTTAGACAGTACTCTAGGTTATTACGTGAGGAAGTTTTTTGTCCAATAATTAGAATCTCAGTTTTTTCTGAATTTAGTAGTAGGAAAGTACTAGTCATCCAGTTTTTTATATCAGCTATGCATTCCGTTAATGTTGTGAATTGGTAGGTTTCGTTAGGTTTTGAAGAAATATACAGCTGAGTATCGTCGGCATAACAGTGAAAGCTAATTCCATGTTTCCTAATGATATCTCCTAATGGTAGCATGTACAGAGTGAACAGCAGCGGTCCTAGTACTGAGCCTTGTGGTACGCCATACTGAACTTGTGATTGATAAGACATCTCTTCATTTACTGCTACAAACTGATAACGGTCAGATAAGTGTGATTTAAACCATGCTAGTGCAATTCCACTAATGCCAACATAATGTTCGAGTCTATTTAAAAGGATGTTGTGGTCAATGGTGTCAAATGCAGCACTAAGATCCAGTAATACTAATAGAGAGATACAACCACGATCGGATGATAAGAGCAAATCATTTGTGACTCTAACGAGAGCTGTCTCGGTACTATGGTACGGTCTAAATCCGGACTGAAAATCCTCGCAGATATCATTTCTTTCAAGAAAGGAACACAGTTCCTTTTTCTAATATCTTTGACAGAAAAGGCAGATTAGAGATCGGCCTGTAATTGACTAGTTTTGTAGGATCAAGTTGCTGTTTTTTAACAAGCGGTTTAATCATAGCTAGCTTAAAGGTTTTTGGTACGTATCCTAGAGACAAAGATGAATTAATGATATTAAGAAGAGGATCTATGACATCTGGAAGCATCTCTTTCAGCAGCTTAGTCGGTATAGGGTCGAACATACACGTTGTCGATTTAGATGATTTGACGAGTTTGCAAAATTCTTCCTCTCCTATAGCAATGAATGAATCAAATTTTCCCTCAGGGAGACTACAATGCACTTCCTGATGCGATACTGTATTAGACGGTTGCATAGTTATAATTTTGTCCCTGATATTATCGATCTTATAAGTGAAGAAGTTCATAAAGTCATTACTGCTGTGTTGCTTGGAAACTTCTGGGTCTGAAACTTTCTTTTTCGTTAGTTTAGCCACTGTTTCAAATAAATACCTAGGATTATGTTTATTTTCTTCTAATAGGGTTGAAAAATAAGCAGATCTAGCAGCTTTTAAAGCCTCTCTGAAAGCAATCGAGCTCTCCTTCCATGAAATACGAAACACCTCTAGTTTTGTTTTCTTCCAGTTGCGCTCCATTTTTCTGGCTGCTCTCTTAAGGGCCTGAGTGTGTGTGAGTGTGTGTGTGAGTGTGCTCGTTGTGCCACGGCGCTGGACTATGTTCTTTAATCTTCTTTAAGCGCAGCGGAGCAACTGTGTCTAAAGTGCTGGAAAAGAGAGAGTTAAAAGTTTCTGTTGCAATATCAAGTTCTTCTAAGCTATCCGGGATGCTGAGATGATGAAACTGATTAGGAAGATTATTGATAAAGCAATCTTTAGTGGCAGAAGTGATCGGTCTAACATATTTATAACACGGAGACGGCTTTACAGCCTTGGCTAAATGTAATTTACACAAGACTAGATAATGATCTGAGATGTCATCGCTCTGCTGCAGTATTTCAACGGCATCAACATCTATTCCATGTGATAGTATTAGATCTAGAGTATGATTACGGCAATGAGTCGGTCCTGACACGTGTTGTCTAACTCCAATTGAGTTTATAATGTCTTTAAATGCCAATCCCAATGCATCTTTTTCATTATCTATGTGTATATTAAAGTCACCAACAATTAGTACTTTATCTGCAGCCAATACTAATTCTGATAGAAAGTCCGCAAATTCTTTGATAAAGTCTGTATGGTGCCCTGGTGGCCTGTACACAGTAGCCAGCAGAATTTTCAAACGTGATTTATCGTTTGCACTATATATTTTTACATTAAGCACCAACACTTCAAAAGAATTATATTTACAACTAGATTTCTTAGTGGTTTTGAAAATATTACTATAAATTACAGCAACACCTCCTCCTTTGCGTTTCAGACGAGGTTCATGTTTATAACCGTAATCTTGTGGGGTTGACTCATTTAAAGCAATGTAATCGTTTGGTTTTAGCCAGGTTTCTGTTAAACACAGCACATCTAGGTTATAATCTGTAATCATATCATTAACTATTAGCGCTTTTGAAGTAAGAGATCGAATATTCAGCAACCCAAGCTTTATCATTTGCTCATCCGTATTATATCTGTTTTTTATTTGTTGAACATCAATTACATTTTTAACCTTAGATGGGTTTGAACGTTTTTTGGATTTCCAAGATCGGGGAACAGACACAGTCTATATATGATGATATCTAGGTGAAAGAGTCTCTATGTGATGATATCTAGGTGAAAGAGTCTCTATATGATGATATCTAGGTGAAAGAGACTCTATATGATGATATCTAGGTGAAAGAGGCTCTATGTGATGATATCTAGGTGAAAGAGTCTCTATATGATGATATCTAGGTGAAAGAGTCTCTATATGATGATATCTAGGTGAAAGAGTCTCTATGTGATGATATCTAGGTGAAAGAGGCTCTATATGATGATATCTAGGTGAAAGAGGCTCTATGTGATGATATCTAGGTGAAAGAGTCTCTATATGATGATATCTAGGTGAAAGAGGCTCTATATGATGATATCTAGGTGAAAGAGGCTCTATGTGATGATATCTAGGTGAAAGAGTCTCTATATGATGATATCTAGGTGAAAGAGGCTCTATATGATGATATCTAGGTGAAAGAGGCTCTATGTGATGATATCTAGGTGAAAGAGTCTCTATATGATGATATCTAGGTGAAAGAGTCTCTATATGATGATATCTAGGGGAAAGAGGCTCTATATGATGATATCTAGGTGAAAGAGGCTCTATATGATGATATCTAGGTGAAAGAGTCTCTATATGATGATATCTAGGTGAAAGAGGCTCTATATGATGATATCTAGGTGAAAGAGGCTCTATATGATGATATCTAGGTGAAAGAGGCTCTATATGATGAATCTAGATGAAAGAGGCTCTATATGATGATATCTAGGTGAAAGAGGCTCTATATGATGAATCTAGATGAAAGAGTCTCTATATGATGATATCTAGGTGAAAGAGGCTCTATATGATGATATCTAGGTGAAAGAGGCTCTATATGATGATATCTAGGTGAAAGAGGCTCTATATGATGAATCTAGATGAAAGAGGCTCTATATGATGATATCTAGGTGAAAGAGGCTCTATATGATGAATCTAGATGAAAGAGTCTCTATATGATGATATCTAGGTGAAAGAGTCTCTATATGATGATATCTAGGTGAAAGAGGCTCTATATGATGATATCTAGGTGAAAGAGGCTCTATGTGATGATATCTAGGTGAAAGAGTCTCTATATGATGATATCTAGGTGAAAGAGTCTCTATATGATGATATCTAGGGGAAAGAGGCTCTATATGATGATATCTAGGTGAAAGAGGCTCTATATGATGATATCTAGGTGAAAGAGTCTCTATATGATGATATCTAGGTGAAAGAGTCTCTATGTGATGATATCTAGGGGAAAGAGGCTCTATATGATGATATCTAGGTGAAAGAGGCTCTATGTGATGATATCTAGGTGAAAGAGGCTCTATGTGATGATATCTAGGTGAAAGAGGCTCTATATGATGATATCTAGGTGAAAGAGTCTCTATGGCAAGCCGTTTTAACATTTAATCATTTAAGCCTACTAGTATCTATTTTCATGCTACTAGTACTTATTTTTTAGATACTAGTATCTATTCCATTAAGTACTAGTACTTATTCATTAGATACTAGTGCTTATTCTTTAGGTACTAGTGCCTATACATTAGATACTAGTGCTTATTCTTTAAGTACTAGTACCTTTTTAAAGATACTAGTACTTATTCATTAGATACTAGTACTTATTCAATAGATACTAGTACTTATTCATTAGATACTAGTACTTATTCATTAGATACTAGTACTTATTCATTAGATACTAGTACTTATTCATTAGATACTAGTACTTATTCAATAGATACTAGTACTTATTCATTAGATACTAGTACTTATTTAAATAGTGACTAGTAACTATTTTTTTGTTACTAGTAAAAAAAAACTTTTTTTGCCATTGACTTCTATGGGATCTGTCATTTAGATATCAACTATTCAGTTCTGACTAGTATCTATTCCAATTGTGACTAGTACATATATATTAGATACTAGTACTTATTCATTAGGTACTAGTACTTATTTTTTAGATACTAGTACCTTTTAATAGATACTAGTACCTATTAAATAGATACTAGTAGCTATTAAATAGATACTAGTACTTATTCATTAGATACTAGTACTTATTCTTTAGATACTAGTGCTTATTATTTAGATACTAGTATCTATTAATTAGATACTAGTACTTATTCATTAGATACTAGTACTTATTCAATAGATACTAGTACCTATTTATTAGACACTAGTATCTTTTGTAATTGTTACTAGTAACTATTCTTATTTTACTAGTCACAACTGCTTTTTTACTAGTCTTATGTTCTGACTAGTCAGAACGGCCACGGTAGAGTTCAATTAAAAATCTTACTAGTAAAATTTAAAATCTTACTAGTAACATTTGGAATAAATACTAGTATCTAATAAATAGGCACTAGTATCTATTAAATAAGTACTAGTATCTAATGAATAAGTACTAGTATCTAATGAATAAGTACTAGTATCTAAATAATAAGCACTAGTATCTAAATAATAAGCACTAGTATCTAAATAATAAGCACTAGTATCTAAAGAATAAGTACTAGTATCTAATGAATAAGTACTAGTATCTATTTAATAGGTACTAGTATCTATTTAATAGGTACTAGTATCTATTAAAATGTACTAGTATCTAAAAAATAAGTACTAGTACCTAATGAATAAGTACTAGTATCTAATATATATGTACTAGTCACAATTGGAATAGATACTAGTCAGAAGTGAATAGTTGATATCTAAATGACAGATCCCATAGAAGTCAATGGCAAAAAAAGTTTTTTTTTACTAGTAACAAAAAAATAGTTACTAGTCACTATTTAAATAAGTACTAGTATCTAATGAATAAGTACTAGTATCTATTAAATAAGTACTAGTATCTAATGAATAAGTACTAGTATCTAATGAATAAGTACTAGTATCTAATGAATAAGTACTAGTATCTAATGAATAAGTACTAGTATCTATTGAATAAGTACTAGTATCTAATGAATAAGTACTAGTATCTAATGAATAAGTACTAGTATCTAATGAATAAGTACTAGTATCTATTGAATAAGTACTAGTATCTAATGAATAAGTACTCGTATCTATTTATTAGGTACTAGTATCTAATGAATAAGTACTAGTATCTTTAAAAAGGTACTAGTACCTAAAGAATAAGCACTAGTATCTAAAGAATAAGCACTAGTATCTAATGAATAAGTACTAGTATCTAATGAATAAGTACTAGTACTTAATGGAATAGATACTAGTATCTAAAAAATAAGTACTAGTAGCATGAAAATAGATACTAGTAGGCTTAAATGATTAAATGTTAAAACGGCTTGCCATAGAGTCTCTATATGATGATATCTAGGTGAAAGAGTCTCTATGTGATGATATCTAGGTGAAAGAGGCTCTATATGATGATATCTAGGTGAAAGAGGCTCTATATGATGATATCTAGGTGAAAGAGACTCTATATGATGATATCTAGGTGAAAGAGTCTCTATGTGATGATATCTAGGTGAAAGAGGCTCTATATGATGATATCTAGGTGAAAGAGGCTCTATGTGATGATATCTAGGTGAAAGAGGCTCTATATGATGATATCTAGGTGAAAGAGACTCTATATGATGATATCTAGGTGAAAGAGGCTCTATATGATGATATCTAGGTGAAAGAGACTCTATATGATGATATCTAGGTGAAAGAGTCTCTATGTGATGATATCTAGGTGAAAGAGGCTCTATATGATGATATCTAGGTGAAAGAGGCTCTATGTGATGATATCTAGGTGAAAGAGTCTCTATATGATGATATCTAGGTGAAAGAGGCTCTATATGATGATATCTAGGTGAAAGAGGCTCTATATGATGATATCTAGGTGAAAGAGGCTCTATATGATGATATCTAGGTGAAAGAGACTCTATATGATGATATCTAGGTGAAAGAGGCTCTATATGATGATATCTAGGTGAAAGAGGCTCTATATGATGATATCTAGGTGAAAGAGGCTCTATATGATGATATCTAGGTGAAAGAGACTCTATATGATGATATCTAGGTGAAAGAGACTCTATATGATGATATCTAGGTGAAAGAGGCTCTATATGATGATATCTAGGTGAAAGAGGCTCTATATGATGATATCTAGGTGAAAGAGGCTCTATATGTATGGCAAGCCGTTTTAACATTTAATCATTTAAGCCTACTAGTATCTATTTTCATGCTACTAGTACTTATTTTTTAGATACTAGTATCTATTCCATTAGATACTAGTACTTATTCATTAGATACTAGTGCTTATTCTTTAGGAACTAGTGCCTATTCATTAGATACTAGTGCTTATTCTTTAGGTACTAGTACCTTTTTAAAGATACTAGTACTTATTCATTAGATACTAGTACTTATTCAATAGATACTAGTACTTATTCATTAGATACTAGTACTTATTCAATAGATACTAGTACTTATTCATTAGATACTAGTACTTATTCAATAGATACTAGTGCCTATTCATTAGATACTAGTACTTATTCATTAGATACTAGTACTTATTCATTAGATACTAGTACTTATTCATTAGATACTAGTACTTATTCATTAGATACTAGTACTTATTCAATAGATACTAGTACTTATTCATTAGATACTAGTACTTATTTAAATAGTGACTAGTCACTATTTTTTTGTTACTAGTAAAAAAATTTTTTTTTTGCCATTGACTTCTATGGGATCTGTCATTTAGATATCAACTATTCACTTCTGACTAGTATCTATTCCAATTGTGACTAGTACATATATATTAGATACTAGTACTTATTCATTAGGTACTAGTACTTATTTTTTAGATACTAGTACCTTTTAATAGATACTAGTACCTATTAAATAGATACTAGTACTTATTCATTAGATACTAGTACTTATTCTTTAGATACTAGTGCTTATTATTTAGATACTAGTATCTATTAATTAGATACTAGTACTTATTCATTAGATACTAGTACTTATTCAATAGATACTAGTACCTATTTATTAGACACTAGTATCTTTTGTAATTGTTACTAGTAACTATTCTTATTTTACTAGTCACAACTGCTTTTTTACTAGTCTTATGTTATGACTAGTCAGAACGGCCACGGTAGAGTTCAATTAAAAATCTTACTAGTAAAATTTTAAATCTTACTAGTAACATTTGGAATAAATACTAGTATCTAATAAATAGGCACTAGTATATATTAAATAAGTACTAGTATCTAATGAATAAGTACTAGTATCTAATGAATAAGTACTAGTATCTAAATAATAAGCACTAGTATCTAAATAATAAGCACTAGTATCTAAATAATAAGCACTAGTATCTAAAGAATAAGTACTAGTATCTAATGAATAAGTACTAGTATCTATTTAATAGGTACTAGTATCTATTTAATAGGTACTAGTATCTATTAAAAGGTACTAGTATCTAAAAAATAAGTACTAGTACCTAATGAATAAGTACTAGTATCGAATATATATGTACTAGTCACAATTGGAATAGATACTAGTCAGAAGTGAATAGTTGATATCTAAATGACAGATCCCATAGAAGTCAATGGCAAAAAAAGTTTTTTTTTACTAGTAACAAAAAAATAGTTACTAGTCACTATTTAAATAAGTACTAGTATCTAATGAATAAGTACTAGTATCTATTAAATAAGTACTAGTATCTAATGAATAAGTACTAGTATCTAATGAATAAGTACTAGTATCTAATGAATAAGTACTAGTATCTAATGAATAAGTACTAGTATCTATTGAATAAGTACTAGTATCTATTGAATAAGTACTAGTATCTAATGAATAAGTACTAGTATCTATTTATTAGGTACTAGTATCTAATGAATAAGTACTAGTATCTAATGAATAAGTACTAGTATCTTTAAAAAGGTACTAGTACCTAAAGAATAAGCACTAGTATCTAAAGAATAAGCACTAGTATCTAATGAATAAGTACTATGGCAAGCCGTTTTAACATTTAATCATTTAAGCCTACTAGTATCTATTTTAATGCTACTAGTACTTATTTTTTAGATACTAGTATCTATTCCATTAAGTACTAGTACTTATTCATTAGATACTAGTGCTTATTCTTTAGGTACTAGTGCCTATTCATTAGATACTAGTGCTTATTCTTTAGGTACTAGTGTCTATTCTTTAGGTACTAGTACTTATTCAATAGATACTAGTACTTATTCATTAGATACTAGTACTTATTCATTAGATACTAGTACTTATTCATTAGATACTAGTACTTATTCAATAGATACTAGTACTTATTCATTAGATACTAGTACTTATTTAAATAGTGACTAGTCACTATTTTTTTGTTACTAGTAAAAAAAAAATTTTTTTGCCATTGACTTCTATGGGATCTGCCATTTAGATATCAACTATTCACTTCTGACTAGTATCTATTCCAATTGTGACTAGTACATATATATTAGATACTAGTACTTATTCATTAGGTACTAGTACTTATTTTTTAGATACTAGTACCTTTTAATAGATACTAGTACCTATTAAATAGATACTAGTACATATTAAATAGATACTAGTACTTATTCATTAGATACTAGTACTTATTCAATAGATACTAGTACTTATTCATTAGATACTAGTACTTATTCATTAGATACTAGTACTTATTTAATAGATACTAGTGCCTATTTATTAGATACTAGTATTTATTCCAAATGTTACTAGTAAGATTTTAAATTTTACTAGTAAGATTTTTAATTGAACTCTACCGTGGCCGTTCTGACTAGTCATAACATAAGACTAGTAAAAAAGCAGTTGTGACTAGTAAAATAAGAATAGTTACTAGTAACAATTACAAAAGATACTAGTGTCTAATAAATAGTTACTAGTATCTATTGAATAAGTACTAGTATCTAATGAATAAGTACTAGTATCTAATGAATAAGTACTAGTATCTAAATAATAAGCACTAGTATCTAAATAATAAGCACTAGTATCTAAAGAATAAGTACTAGTATCTAATGAATAAGTACTAGTATCTATTGAATAAGTACTAGTATCTAATGAATAAGTACTAGTATCTAAATAATAAGCACTAGTATCTAAATAATAAGCACTAGTATCTAAAGAATAAGTACTAGTATCTAATGAATAAGTACTAGTATCTAATGAATAAGTACTAGTATCTATTTAATAGGTACTAGTATCTATTAAAAGGTACTAGTATCTAAAAAATAAGTACTAGTACCTAATGAATAAGTACTAGTATCTAATATATATGTACTAGTCACAATTGGAATAGATACTAGTCAGAACTGAATAGTTGATATCTAAATGACAGATCCCATAGAAGTCAATGGCAAAAAAAAATTTATTTTACTAGTAACAAAAAAATAGTGACTAGTCACTATTTAAATAAGTACTAGTATCTAATGAATAAGTACTAGTATCTATTGAATAAGTACTAGTATCTAATGAATAAGTACTAGTATCTAATGAATAAGTACTAGTATCTAATGAATAAGTACTAGTATCTAATGAATAAGTACTAGTATCTATTGAATAAGTACTAGTATCTAATGAATAAGTACTAGTATCTAATGAATAAGTACTAGTATCTATTGAATAAGTACTAGTATCTAAAGAATAAGTACTAGTATCTAATGAATAAGTACTAGTATCTATTAAATAAGTACTAGTATCTATTAAATAAGTACTAGTATCTAATGAATAAGTACTAGTATCTAATGAATAAGTACTAGTATCTAATGAATAAGTACTAGTATCTAAAGAATAAGCACTAGTACCTAAAGAATAAGCACTAGTATCTAATGAATAAGTACTAGTACTTAATGGAATAGATACTAGTATCTAAAAAATAAGTACTAGTAGCATGAAAATAGATACTAGTAGGCTTAAATTATTAAATGTTAAAACGGCTTGCCATATAAGTACTAGTATCTAATGAATAAGTACTAGTACTTAATGGAATAGATACTAGTATCTAAAAAATAAGTACTAGTAGCATGAAAATAGATACTAGTAGGCTTAAATGATTAAATGTTAAAACGGCTTGCCATACTATATGATGATATCTAGGTGAAAGAGACTCTATATGATGATATCTAGGTGAAAGAGTCTCTATATGATGATATCTAGGTGAAAGAGGCTCTATGTGATGATATCTAGGTGAAAGAGGCTCTATGTGATGATATTTGAAATTTTATTGTTGAGGATAATCCCTTGAGATGAAACATCTCGTTTTCAAGGGGGTCCTCGAGACAGAAACAAAAAAATAATACAACACATATACATTCACACTCGCAAAAGCTCTCCCTCATCCCACCTTACCCGCCCCGCATAAACATGTATCTACATGCATTCGCACACCTACACCCATAATCACATAAAAAGATAAAGAAAGGAAAAAAGAAAAGAAAAAGTCCCATTTATTTAGGTGTAGAAGACAAAAAAATATATATAAATAAATAAATAAAATCCGTCAAACATGAGGAAAACATTTACAGCAACAGTTTGCTTGCAAGTAAACAAAAAGAGATGTTTTGAAGGAACACAAGGAAATAATAGATCTTAGAGACCCTGGCAGACTATTCCATTCTGAAGGGGCTTTAAATTTAAATGCACGTCTACCACTCTCCTTGAAGATATTTGGCACAGTAAAGGAGAGATATTCAGTGTGTCTTAATCTATAGCTGGGTCTATAGGGAATTAAGTATTCCTTCAGGTAAGAAGGATAATCATAATGCACACATTTAAAAATGACCTGATACCAGTGATACTGTCTTCTGGCCTTTGGTGATAATAATTTCAGTGAGTCATACATTACACAGTGGTGAGTGGTAAATGGACATCTTAGCACAAATCTACATATATTATTAAAAGTAACATTTAATACTTTCAAGTTTACTTCTGAGGTGTTTTGATAGACAACATCCGCATAGTCTAGTATGGGAAATATTAATTGTGACACAATTCGTAACCTAATCTTTTGAGTAAAACAGTTAATAGAGCAAAACAATATTCGCAAATTACAATTAATCTTTTTTACAACAGAATTGATATGACATCTAAAGGTGAGTTGTGAGTCAAGCCATAGGCCCAAATATTTAAGTTCATCAACTTGTAATAGTTGAGTATCGTCTAAAAATTTGAGTGACAGATTGTTAACTTGGTTCCGTGTAGCTGATCTGGTGGGGAACAGTATACTATATGACTTTTTTTTATTCAAGAGGAGATGGTTAGATTGGAACCAAAGTTGAATAGCATTAAAATTAGATTGCAGTGAGGATTGAATTTTAGAGACAGACTTATTGGATGTATAAATCACTGTGTCATCTGCATATAGATGAATACAACAGTCTGAGCAAGTTAGAGGAAGGTCATTAATAAACAAAGAAAATAAAAGAGGCCCTAATGAAGAGCCTTGAGGAACACCTTTCTCCATTATTAAGGACTGCGATACACAACCATTAACATAGACACGCTGACGTCTACAATGGAGATAAGAATTAAACCAAAGAAGAGAGTGTCTAGAAAGGCCTATTGCATATAATTTATCGAGAAGCAAATAGTGATCGACCATATCAAAAGCCTTAGTGAGATCTATAAATATTGCACCAGTTGACATATTATTGTCTAGAGAAGATGAAACATCGTTGGTAAATTTTAGAAGAGCAGTAGTTGTAGAAAAGTTTGGTCTGAAACCAGATTGATTTGGTGACAAAATAGAAAATTCATTAATATATTTAAATAATTGTTTAAATATAAGTTTTTCAAACACTTTTGCTATACTACTAATGATAGAGATAGGTCTATAGTTGTTGAGATCAAGTACATCGCCACCCTTATGTATTGGTGTAACTCTGGCAGATTTCCACATTAGTGGAACCACTGAGGTGGATAAAGATAAATTGAATAAATCTGATAAGGGAAATGCCAATACATGAGACGCAAGCTTAATAAACTTAATCTCCAGGCCATCAGGATCAGTACCATTACCTAACTTTAGTTCAGAGATTGCCTGTTGAACGTCAGTAGGATTTATAGTAGCAAATGAAAAGGAACTGTTAGGCTCATCTGCCAAACTAGAGAAGGAAAAATTAGAAAATTGTGAGCTACAAATAGAGGAAAAGTGTTGGTTGAAGGCATTGGTAACTGCGGAAGGATCACTGATAACATCATTATTAACTTTAATGTTGGTTGCAATGGTTTTAGTGGACTTGTTTAATAAAGAGTTAAGACTTTTCCAGAACTTCTTCGGATTATTTAAATTATTAGACAAAGAGTTTTTATAATAATTTGATTTAGCATTTCTTGTTTTAGTCGTACACATATTTCTTAATTGTTTATATACTGCCCCATCTACTAAGTCCTTTGACAGGCGGTACTTGTCCCATGCCTTATCTCTTTGTTTGAAAAGATGTATTAAGTCTGCATCAATCCATGGTAAGTGTCGGCCCTTGACCTTTATTGATATCCAAGGGGCATGTTTATCAATTACTTTAAGAACTTCCGTATAAAGAAAATTCCAAGCATCCTCAACAAATGGAATAAGATCAAACCTATTCCAATTTATATCTAATAAATCTTGGATAAAAGAATCTGTGTTAAAATATTTGCTCTGTCTTACCCTGATCACTTTGGGTGGTAAACAAAGTAATCTAATTTTCCATACACAGAAAACCATGGAGTGATCACTAAAGCAATCAGATAGAACACCAGAATCAGTAATTCTATTAGAGTGGGTGACCAAAATCCAATCCAACAGAGATTTGGATCTGTGGTCGACCCGAGTTGGTTCACTAATTAATTGAGTCAGATTTAAGCTTTCAACATAGTTTCTATCATTTATAGATGACCGTTCTAACCAGTTAATATTAAAATCACCTAAAATAATCATCTCGTTTGAGCTACCCACAGATTTTATAGTATTACCTATGCAGTGTATTGACTCTTTAGGGGAGTTTGGAGGTCTGTAGATATTCCCTATGATCAACTGTTTGTTTACGTGAAAACTAATTTTAACGAAAAGACATTCAAAGTATACAGGATTTTCCTTAGGGGATATAGCCTCAGATAATAAAGTTGAAGAGACATAAGTGGCTACCCCTCCTCCACGAGTACTCCTATCGGCTCTATACAGAACATAACCATCCAGTTTAATTTCCTCATCTGATATATTATTATTCAACCAGGTCTCAGACAGTGTGATAACATTAGGTTTATTATAGACAAGCCAGGCCCTTAAAAGATCAATTTTATGTGACAGACTTCTTATGTTCAGGTGGATAACAAATAAACCTTTACCCATGTTGACTATTCAGAGGCATGAGAAAAAAATAATAATACGTTGACTGGGGTGGGGTTGGAAGAGCAACATACACACACCCACGCAAACATACATACGCACGCACGCACACATACACACACACACGCGCGCGCTCTGGCGCACGCGAGAACAATCATAGACCATTTAGGCCAAAACATAACAAAATACAGATGCAGATGCAGTCTGCTAAGTTTTTCACTAGAATTACATGAAATGAAAACATAATATTAGATCAATTTTTCATGCACAAAAAATCATCTGAGTCAAACGGACTCCCAGCCGTTGATGGTAGGCTATGATTATAATAATAATAATACATTGACCGATATCATAATAAAATAAAAGTAAAAAATAAAGTAAAATGACAAAATTAGGCTAATCGGCCTGAGAGATAGATAATTCACTTAAATAAATGTGAGCCTTTCATGCCACAAATAACAACAGCATCGGAGTCAACTCAATTAGTATTTTTCCTTGGGTTAAACGAAACAAATCAGTCATTCTGAGATTGAGCCTCAAAATCCCGAAGAAAAGACTCAGCATCTCCAGGACTTTTAAACAAGATTACTTTGCCCGCTGCAATAATCCTCAGTATGGCAGGATATTGAAGAGAATATTCCATCTTCAGTTCGCGGAGTTTTTTCTTGATGTCATCAAACTGCCGACGTTTTTGAACAATGCCAGCGCTGAAATCAGGGAAGATGTGGACGCGGTTGCCTTTGTACTTTAGCTCCTTCTTCTCACGTGAAAGACGTAGTATTAGTTGTTTATCCTGGAGGCTAAGGAATTTCACCAGGATTGGCCTTGGCCCAACTTTCGGCTTATTCGTTTGTAACGTGGTGGGAGAACGATGGGCTCTCTCAATAACTGGGGGAACCACAAAATTCTCCTTCCCCAAAAGTAGCTGGATAAGACCTCTCATGAAGCCGATGATGTCTTGACCCTCCGATTTTTCCGGAACATGCAAAAAACGCAGGTTGTATGCTCTACTGCGATTCTCTGCATCCTCGACTTTATCACGCAGGTAAGAGTTTTCACTCAATAATGTTTTCACATACTTTTGAAGTTCCGTTACGTTGTCTTCATTTGTGCTTACTCTTTGTTCAAGTTCCGACACATGATCACCAAGTGTGGACAGTGAGCCTTGTATTGTTTGTAAGGCCGATTGGATATGATCCATTTTCGCGTCAAAATGAGAAAACATATCAAATTTCAGTTGCTGTATAGCGTCCCAGATTGATTGATTTGAAATCAGTGTTTGATCCATGGTGAACTCTAGACACGCAGATCACGGCTTTGAATGATGAAAGTGCAACAGACAAGGTTTCTTTGCAACAAACAGAGGTTCAGTTCGTATTCAATTAGTTGCAAGATTATGTTTATGATTAGGACATGAAAGGCCCCAATGATGTAATTTAGCAGACTACACCTGACACGCGTGTTGCTCACTCCGCCATTTTGGATGAGTGTGCCATGATATCTAGGTGAAAGAGTCTCTATATGATGATATCTAGGTGAAAGAGGCTCTATATGATGATATCTAGGTGAAAGAGGCTCTATATGATGATATCTAGGTGAAAGAGTCTCTATATGATGATATCTAGGTGAAAGAGGCTCTATATGATGATATCTAGGTGAAAGAGGCTCTATGTGATGATATCTAGGTGAAAGAGGCTCTATATGATGATATCTAGGTGAAAGAGTCTCTATGTGATGATATCTAGGTGAAAGAGTCTCTATATGATGATATCTAGGTGAAAGAGGCTCTATATGATGATATCTAGGTGAAAGAGGCTCTATATGATGATATCTAGGTGAAAGAGGCTCTATATGATGATATCTAGGTGAAAGAGTCTCTATATGATGATATCTAGGTGAAAGAGGCTCTATATGATGATATCTAGGTGAAAGAGTCTCTATATGATGATATCTAGGTGAAAGAGGCTCTATATGATGATATCTAGGTGAAAGAGTCTCTATATGATGATATCTAGGTGAAAGAGGCTCTATATGATGATATCTAGGGGAAAGAGGCTCTATATGATGATATCTAGGTGAAAGAGGCTCTATATGATGATATCTAGGTGAAAGAGGCTCTATGTGATGATATCTAGGTGAAAGAGGCTCTATATGATGATATCTAGGTGAAAGAGTCTCTATGTGATGATATCTAGGTGAAAGAGTCTCTATATGATGATATCTAGGTGAAAGAGGCTCTATATGATGATATCTAGGTGAAAGAGGCTCTATATGATGATATCTAGGTGAAAGAGTCTCTATATGATGATATCTAGGGGAAAGAGGCTCTATATGATGATATCTAGGTGAAAGAGGCTCTATATGATGATATCTAGGTGAAAGAGGCTCTATATGATGATACAGTGCTATGCATAAGTTTAGACACCCATGCTAAAGTTGACTAAAAAGAGGAATAAAAAAATCATCTTTTGGAAATTGAACTTAATGCCTTAATTTAAAAAAATAGGAAAAATCCAACCTTTAAGGACACCAATTTTCTTTGTGAATGAATAATGTATCGTAAATAAATAAATGTTCTTCCTTAAAATACAGGGTGCATAAGTTTGGACACCCCTATGTTAAATTCCCATAGAGGCAGGCAGATTTTTATTTTTAAAGGCCAGTTACTATATGGATCCAGGATACTCTGCATCCTGATAAAGTTCCCTTGGCCTTTGGAATTAAAATATCCCCACATCATCACATAGCCTTCACCATACCTGGAGATTGGCATGGTTTTATTTCAGTTAGCCTAACAGCTGGTTTGATTTGCATTGAGAGATGATCTTATGGAAAGTACTCCATGCCAATCTCCAGGTATGGTGAAGGCTATGTGATGATGTGGGGATATTTTAATTCCAAAGGCCAAGGGAACTTTATCAGGATGCAGAGTATCCTGGATCCATATAGTAACTGGCCTTTAAAAATAAAAATCTGCCTGCCTCTATGGGAATTTAACATAGGGGTGTCCAAACTTATGCACCCTGTATTTTAAGGAAGAACATTTATTTATTTACGATACATTATTCATTCACAAAGAAAATTGGTGTCCTTAAAGGTTGGATTTTTCCTATTTTTTTAAATTAAGGCATTAAGTTCAATTTCCAAAAGATGATTTTTTATTCCTCTTTTTAGTCAACTTTAGCATGGGTGTCTAAACTTATGCATAGCACTGTATCTAGGTGAAAGAGTCTCTATGTGATGATATCTAGGTGAAAGAGGCTCTATATGATGATATCTAGGTGAAAGAGGCTCTATATGATGATATCTAGGTGAAAGAGGCTCTATATGATGATATCTAGGTGAAAGAGTCTCTATGTGATGATATCTAGGTGAAAGAGGCTCTATATGATGATATCTAGGTGAAAGAGGCTCTATGTGATGATATCTAGGTGAAAGAGGCTCTATATGATGATATCTAGGTGAAAGAGTCTCTATATGATGATATCTAGGTGAAAGAGGCTCTATATGATGATATCTAGGGGAAAGAGGCTCTATATGATGATATCTAGGTGAAAGAGGCTCTATATGATGATATCTAGGTGAAAGAGGCTCTATATGATGATATCTAGGGGAAAGAGGCTCTATATGATGATATCTAGGTGAAAGAGGCTCTATATGATGATATCTAGGGGAAAGAGGCTCTATATGATGATATCTAGGTGAAAGAGGCTCTATGTGATGATATCTAGGGGAAAGAGGCTCTATATGATGATATCTAGGTGAAAGAGGCTCTATGTGATGATATCTAGGTGAAAGAGGCTCTATATGATGATATCTAGATGAAAGAGGCTCTATATGATGATATCTAGGTGAAAGAGGCTCTATATGATGATATCTAGGTGAAAGAGGCTCTATGTGATGATATCTAGATGAAAGAGTCTCTATATGATGATATCTAGGTGAAAGAGTCTCTATATGATGATATCTAGGTGAAAGAGTCTCTATATGATGATATCTAGGTGAAAGAGGCTCTATGTGATGATATCTAGGTGAAAGAGTCTCTATGTGATGATATCTAGATGAAAGAGTCTCTATGTGATGATATCTAGGGGAAAGAGTCTCTATATGATGATATCTAGGTGAAAGAGTCTCTATGTGATGATATCTAGGGGAAAGAGTCTCTATATGATGATATCTAGGTGAAAGAGGCTCTATATGATGATATCTAGGTGAAAGAGACTATATGATGATATCTAGATGAAAGAGTCTCTATGTGATGATATCTAGGGGAAAGAGTCTCTATATGATGATATCTAGGTGAAAGAGGCTCTATGTGATGATATCTAGGTGAAAGAGGCTCTATGTGATGATATCTAGGTGAAAGAGGCTCTATATGATGATATCTAGGTGAAAGAGTCTCTATATGATGATATCTAGGGGAAAGAGTCTCTATGTGATGATATCTAGGGGAAAGAGGCTCTATGTGATGATATCTAGGTGAAAGAGACTCTATATGATGATATCTAGGTGAAAGAGGCTCTATATGATGATATCTAGGTGAAAGAGTCTCTATATGATGATATCTAGGGGAAAGAGTCTCTATGTGATGATATCTAGGTGAAAGAGGCTCTATATGATGATATCTAGGTGAAAGAGTCTCTATATGATGATATCTAGGTGAAAGAGGCTCTATGTGATGATATCTAGGTGAAAGAGGCTCTATATGATGATATCTAGGTGAAAGAGTCTCTATATGATGATATCTAGGTGAAAGAGGCTCTATGTGATGATATCTAGGTGAAAGAGGCTCTATATGATGATATCTAGGGGAAAGAGTCTCTATATGATGATATCTAGGTGAAAGAGTCTCTATATGATGATATCTAGGTGAAAGAGTCTCTATATGATGATATCTAGGTGAAAGAGGCTCTATATGATGATATCTAGGGGAAAGAGTCTCTATATGATGATATCTAGGGGAAAGAGTCTCTATATGATGATATCTAGGTGAAAGAGGCTCTATGTGATGATATCTAGGTGAAAGAGGCTCTATATGATGATATCTAGGTGAAAGAGTCTCTATATGATGATATCTAGGTGAAAGAGGCTCTATATGATGATATCTAGGGGAAAGAGGCTCTATATGATGATATCTAGGTGAAAGAGTCTCTATATGATGATATCTAGGTGAAAGAGGCTCTATGTGATGATATCTAGGTGAAAGAGTCTCTATATGATGATATCTAGGTGAAAGAGTCTCTATATGATGATATCTAGGTGAAAGAGTCTCTATATGATGATATCTAGGTGAAAGAGGCTCTATATGATGATATCTAGGTGAAAGAGGCTCTATATGATGATATCTAGGTGAAAGAGGCTCTATATGATGATATCTAGGTGAAAGAGGCTCTATATGATGATATCTAGGTGAAAGAGTCTCTATGTGATGATATCTAGGTGAAAGAGGCTCTATATGATGATATCTAGGTGAAAGAGTCTCTATATGATGATATCTAGGTGAAAGAGGCTCTATGTGATGATATCTAGGTGAAAGAGTCTCTATATGATGATATCTAGGTGAAAGAGTCTCTATATGATGATATCTAGGTGAAAGAGTCTCTATATGATGATATCTAGGTGAAAGAGGCTCTATATGATGATATCTAGGTGAAAGAGGCTCTATATGATGATATCTAGGTGAAAGAGGCTCTATATGATGATATCTAGGTGAAAGAGGCTCTATATGATGATATCTAGGTGAAAGAGGCTCTATATGATGATATCTAGGTGAAAGAGGCTCTATATGATGATATCTAGGTGAAAGAGGCTCTATGTGATGATATCTAGGTGAAAGAGTCTCTATATGATGATATCTAGGTGAAAGAGTCTCTATATGATGATATCTAGGTGAAAGAGTCTCTATGTGATGATATCTAGATGAAAGAGTCTCTATATGATGATATCTAGGTGAAAGAGTCTCTATATGATGATATCTAGGTGAAAGAGGCTCTATATGATGATATCTAGGTGAAAGAGTCTCTATATGATGATATCTAGGTGAAAGAGGCTCTATGTGATGATATCTAGGTGAAAGAGGCTCTATATGATGATATCTAGGTGAAAGAGGCTCTATATGATGATATCTAGGTGAAAGAGTCTCTATATGATGATATCTAGGTGAAAGAGGCTCTATGTGATGATATCTAGGTGAAAGAGGCTCTATATGATGATATCTAGATGAAAGAGGCTCTATATGATGATATCTAGGTGAAAGAGGCTCTATATGATGATATCTAGGTGAAAGAGTCTCTATGTGATGATATCTAGATGAAAGAGTCCTCTATATGATGATATCTAGGTGAAAGAGTCTCTATATGATGATATCTAGGTGAAAGAGGCTCTATATGATGATATCTAGGTGAAAGAGTCTCTATATGATGATATCTAGGTGAAAGAGGCTCTATGTGATGATATCTAGGTGAAAGAGGCTCTATATGATGATATCTAGGTGAAAGAGGCTCTATATGATGATATCTAGGTGAAAGAGGCTCTATATGATGATATCTAGGTGAAAGAGGCTCTATATGATGATATCTAGGTGAAAGAGGCCTCTATATGATGATATCTAGGTGAAAGAGGCTCTATATGATGATATCTAGGTGAAAGAGGCTCTATATGATGATATCTAGATGAAAGAGTCTCTATATGATGATATCTAGGTGAAAGAGTCTCTATGTGATGATATCTAGATGAAAGAGGCTCTATATGATGATATCTAGGTGAAAGAGGCTCTATGTGATGATATCTAGGTGAAAGAGGCTCTATGTGATGATATCTAGGTGAAAGAGGCTCTCTGTGATGATATCTAGGTGAAAGAGGCTCTATATGATGATATCTAGGTGAAAGAGGCTCTATGTGATGGGATTTATCTGACCTTGGTGACGTGAGGCCGCTAGCAGACGGTCGGTTAAGCCAGTCTGTCTGCTTCCTGACCTGAGGCCCAGATTGTCATGTTTTATCTCTAAGACTATGAGCCAAATTACTAGAGAGAAGAGCAGCACCATCCCAGGAGGGATGAATACCATCTCTTTTCAACAGGTCAGGTTTGCCCCAAAAACTTTTCCAATTGTCTATGAATTCTATATTATTTCGCGGACACCACCCAGACAGCCAGCCATTGAGTGAACACAATCTACTAACTATCTCATCACTCCGGCGAACAGGAAGGGGGCCAGAGCAAATTACAGTGCTTGACATCGTACTTGCAAGTTCACACACCTCTTTAATATTAATTTTGGTGATCTCCGACTGGCGGAGTCGAACATCATTAGTGCCGACGTGAATAATAATCTTAGAGAATTTACGTTTAGCATTAGCCAGCACTTTCAAATTTGCTTTGATGTCAGGCGCTCTGGCTCCCGGCAAACATGTGACTATGGTGGCTGGTGTCTCTATTTTCACGTTCCGTGTAATAGAATCGCCAATAACTAGGGCACAATCAGAATAATTCTCAGTGGGTGTTTCACTGAGCGGGGCAAATCGATTTGTTGTCGGAACGGAAAAGTGTTTTTTTGATCCGCGACTAGAGCGATCCCTCACTGTCACCCATCTGCCCTGCTGCACGGGCTCTACTTCAGCCGGAACCGACTCATGTAAAGAGTTCACTAGGCTAGGCACATCCAAAATAGTATCTAAAGCTCTAGCACTCTTCTTACTATTCTCGATTAAAGTTTGGATGCGTGTCTCTAGTTCTGAAATCTTCTCCGTCAGCCTGACTGTCTCCTTGCATTTATAACATATAAATCCTATATTGCCGACAGAGAAGGCTATGGTAAACATGTGACATGAAGTGCAGGTGACAATAACAGGAGAAGACATTACTCACCGTGCTTGTTGACTGATTCTTACTCACCTGGGCTTTTATGAACTTAAAGGCGCGGGCGCGCGAGAGAAAAATAAATAACTGAGCGCACGGGTGGTGCGTTAAAAGGCTAGCGAGTTAGCGTGTTGTGCTGACAATAACGGAAGCTAGCAATGTCAGGTTAATCTGAGATGTTGAGTAAGCTGTATTTAGTAGTATAAACAACTAGAATTTATAATAAA
>NC_136878.1:0-123145 GCF_949152265.1 Phoxinus phoxinus | reverse complement strand
TGTTGTTCATTGGGAGCATCACAGCACTGCTGGATCAGGCAGTGGCCCCTATGAAGAAAACAGAGTAATAAACATGGTAAATAATGTTTTTAATCGTTTTTAACAATGCAAAAAGCTTTCTGTAAGGGATAAAATGGGGGGAAAGAACATATTAACTCGGTATAAAAACAGTAGAAGTCTATGGAAAATCCCCACTAAGGTACAAAAACAAACCTGTATGTTGAGCACGGAGAAATTAAGAAAGAGAAGCTCTAACTATGTTTGTTAGGTGTTAATATGATCATTGGTTACTTTTTCCTCGCCATTGATAGAATTTGCCATCATTTCTGACAACGCTTCCCCAGCATTGATGGAATTTTCCTGCAATCCAGGTTTTCACTATTATACTGTAGGTGGCGCTGTTACGCATCTTCTGAAGGGGTACAGCATCTCAGGATCAAAACACAGGTAAAGAAGAAGCAGAAACGAGCCATAGAAGCATTGCTGCTGACGCACATGTGAAATAACGCGATCATCAAACATTCAACGGCACATAAATGAAATTCGTCTAACGATACTGAATAAAATGTCAAACTCATGAAGAGGAAAATCTGTGAAGCTTTAGGGGTGATGATGGACTACTGCATCTATCTTTCTGAATCCTATCAAGACACAACGTCTTTGACAAAAATACGATTTTAGAGAAATTGATCAAAAATGCTGGCAGTAGCTGGCAACTTTTTTTAATGGCGTGGAAAGAGTTAATAGCTGAGATGTTGGAACAGTGTGAAAAAAACATTGAAGAACTGGGGGGGTTGTATTATTGAAATTCCTGTTGTGTGTTCTTATACAAGTACAGTAAAAAAAAATACATATATATAATATATCCAGAATGTTCCTCCAGGACAGGTTTGAGAAGCACTGGTTGAAGAACTAGTGACTCTAGTTGATTCAGACTGCAGTTTACCCAGTTTACAGCCATCATCAAATATGAACCATTTATGATGATCTACAGCGGCCTGTGTGCTGCCATAGTCTGAGCCCGTTCTGGTCTGGTCTGAGCCGGTCTGGTCTGGTCTGGCTCAAAGCTTGTTCTGGGCTGGTCTGGTCTGAGCCGGTCTGGTCTGGTCCGGCTCAAAGCTTGTTCTGGGCCAGTCTGGTCTGAGCCCGTTCTGTCTGGTCTGGCTTAAAGCTTGTTCTGGGCTGGTCTGGTCTGAGCCCGTTCTGTCTGGTCCGGCTCAAAGCTTGTTCTGGGCTGGTCTGGTCTGAGCCCGTTCTGTCTGGTCTGGCTTAAAGCTTGTTCTGGGCCAGTCTGGTCTGAGCCGGTCTGGTCTGGTCCGGCTCAAAGCTTGTTCTGGGCCAGTCTGGTCTGAGCCCGTTCTGTCTGGTCTGGCTTAAAGCTTGTTCTGGGCCAGTCTGGTCTGAGCTGGTCTGGTCTGGTCCGGCTCAAAGCTTGTTCTGGGCCAGTCTGGTCTGAGCCGGTCTGGTCTGGTCTGGCTCAAAGCTTGTTCTGGGCCAGTCTGGTCTGAGCCCGTTCTGTCTGGTCTGGCTTAAAGCTTGTTCTGGGCCAGTCTGGTCTGAGCCGGTCTGGTCTGGTCTGGCTCAAAGCTTGTTCTGGGCCAGTCTGGTCTGAGCCCGTTCTGTCTGGTCCGGCTCAAAGCTTGTTCTGGGCTGGTCTGGTCTGAGCCGGTCTGTCTGGTCTGGCTTAAAGCTTGTTCTGGGCCAGTCTGGTCTGAGCCGGTCTGTCTGGTCTGGCTCAAAGCTTGTTCTGGGCCAGTCTGGTCTGAGCCCGTTCTGTCTGGTCTGGCTTAAAGCTTGTTCTGGGCCAGTCTGGTCTGAGCCGGTCTGGTCTGGTCTGGCTCAAAGCTTGTTCTGGGCCAGTCTGGTCTGAGCCGGTCTGGTCTGGTCTGGCTCAAAGCTTGTTCTGGGCTGGTCTGGTCTGAGCCGGTCTGGTCTGGTCCGGCTCAAAGCTTGTTCTGGGCCAGTCTGGTCTGAGCCCGTTCTGTCTGGTCCGGCTCAAAGCTTGTTCTGGGCTGGTCTGGTCTGAGCCCGTTCTGTCTGGTCCGGCTCAAAGCTTGTTCTGGGCTGGTCTGGTCTGGCTTAAAGCTTGTTCTGGGCCAGTCTGGTCTGAGCCGGTCTGGTCTGGTCCGGCTCAAAGCTTGTTCTGGGCCAGTCTGGTCTGAGCCGGTCTGGTCTGATCCGGCTCAAAGCTTGTTCTGGGCCAGTCTGGTCTGAGCCCGTTCTGTCTGGTCTGGCTTAAAGCTTGTTCTGGGCCAGTCTGGTCTGAGCTGGTCTGGTCTGGTCCGGCTCAAAGCTTGTTCTGGGCCAGTCTGGTCTGAGCCGGTCTGGTCTGGTCTGGCTCAAAGCTTGTTCTGGGCCAGTCTGGTCTGAGCCCGTTCTGTCTGGTCTGGCTTAAAGCTTGTTCTGGGCCAGTCTGGTCTGAGCCCGTTCTGTCTGGTCTGGCTTAAAGCTTGTTCTGGGCCAGTCTGGTCTGAGCCGGTCTGGTCTGGTCTGGCTCAAAGCTTGTTCTGGGCCAGTCTGGTCTGAGCCGGTCTGGTCTGATCCGGCTCAAAGCTTGTTCTGGGCCAGTCTGGTCTGAGCCCGTTCTGTCTGGTCCGGCTCAAAGCTTGTTCTGGGCTGGTCTGGTCTGAGCCGGTCTGTCTGGTCTGGCTTAAAGCTTGTTCTGGGCCAGTCTGGTCTGAGCCGGTCTGTCTGGTCTGGCTCAAAGCTTGTTCTGGGCCAGTCTGGTCTGAGCCCGTTCTGTCTGGTCTGGCTTAAAGCTTGTTCTGGGCCAGTCTGGTCTGAGCCGGTCTGGTCTGGTCCGGCTCAAAGCTTGTTCTGGGCCAGTCTGGTCTGGTCTGGTCCGGCTCAAAGCTTGTTCTGGGCCAGTCTGGTCTGAGCCGGTCTGGTCTGAGCCGGTCTGGTCTGGTCCGGCTCAAAGCTTGTTCTGGGCCAGTCTGGTCTGAGCCCGTTCTGTCTGGTCCGGCTCAAAGCTTGTTCTGGGCTGGTCTGGTCTGAGCCGGTCTGGTCTGGTCTGGCTTAAAGCTTGTTCTGGGCTGGTCTGGTCTGAGCCGGTCTGGTCTGAGCCGGTCTGGTCTGGTCCGGCTCAAAGCTTGTTCTGGGCCAGTCTGGTCTGAGCCAGTCTGGTCTGAGCCGGTCTGTCTGGTCTGGCTCAAAGCTTGTTCTGGGCCAGTCTGGTCTGAGCCGGTCTGGATGTGAGGCCTCAGAGAGGAAGTCCTCCCTGCTCCAGTTTCTGACCTCACACAGCCTGAAGAATCTCCTTTATCCTCATTTATTTCCTCAGTGCTTGCATGTCAGTTTCTAGTTTCCTATCACTGATCACACGCTCCTCACTGTTACACACTGATAAGAGGAATGAATGTGTAACAGGCACAGAAAGTTTCCTGTTAAATACATATGTTTGTAAGAATTCACACAAAATTGTTCGTTTACATACACCGGATATGACTGCCTAACTGAAGTGTGAGTGCCTTTCCCCTTTAGTTGTGGTGATGACATCATGAGTCAATATAGTTTCCTGTTCTGTCCCCTCCTCTTCCTCTCTCTAGGGGTGATGCAGTGGGGAGGTGAGTGAGGTTATTTTGGGCTCCTGATAATCTTTTTTAATCTTAATTTTAATTGTTGCTTTTATGTCTATATTTTCACTCTAATCTATGTATATAATATTATTTTACCTATCTGTGTGGTTATTTTTGTAATTTCGTCCCGTTTAAGTTATATTTTTGCATCTGGGCCTAAATGTGGAAATGAGAGCACATGTGACGAGTGTACATCACATTTGTTTTATAGAGTAAACAAGGGCGACTCTCACACTAAGAGGACATTTGTTTTATATCAGGAATTAAAGATCAGTGAATCTGCCGAATGCTGTCCTGTTCTTCTCATACGCAACCACAACACAACGCAGACAACAGCCCAGTTACAAATGCACAGGGGAGTGTGTGATCTGTACAATTAAAACCCTCTCAAAAGTAAGCAGCTGTTACTGCATATTGACACACACACACACACACACACACACACACACACACACACACACACACACACACACACACACACACACAAAGGAAATAAATCTAACCACTTATCTATACATTCGTTCCTTAAACTGTTACTGCTTACAGTCAAAGTAAAAAGGGCTGTGATGAAATGTTTTCTTCCACATGTGGGTATGTGGCAAGAGCTTAAATAGTTTTATCATTGTTTTAGCTTGTGAATAAAAATAAAAAAACATCACTTTGTAATTATTTATTTATTTAGCAAATCTTGCTATATTCATGTGATATTTTTGAATAAACAATGATAATAAAATAGGGCGCTTAACAGTGTTGGGAATAACGGCGCTATAAATAAACGGCGTTACTAACGGCGTTATATTTTTCAGTAACGAGTAATCTAACTAATTACTGTTTCATCCTTTACAACGCAGTTACCGTTACTGACAAAAAAAATGCGCCGTTACTATAATTGAGTTCACTGAAGCGGTTTTCATCCGATCGGGCTCTCTCTCTCCGCTATAGGAACTGCAAACTTTTTCTCTGGTGTGTGTGAGTGTGTGTGAGTGTGTGTGTGTGTGTGTGTACGTGTTGAGGCGCCGGACTAAACAAAAGCGAAGCGAACGTCGTCAGCGCGCGAGAGAGACCGAATGTGGCCGAGAGCGCGCTCGAGTCGACAGTTCGCGAGAGAGACCCATAGAGTAGACAGTATAAGAGGAGAGACCTGTGTGGCCGAGAGCGCGCTCGAGTCGACAGTTCGCGAGAGAGACCCATAGAGTAGACAGTATAAGAGGAGAGACCTGTGTGGCCGAGAGCGCGCTCGAGTCGACAGTTCGCGAGAGAGACCCATAGAGTAGACAGTATAAGAGGAGAGACCTGTGTGTCCGAGAGCGCGCTCGAGTCGACAGTTCGCGAGAGAGACCCATAGAGTAGACAGTATCAGAGGAGAGACCTGTGTGGCCGAGAGCGCGCTCGAGTCGACAGTTCGAGTGTCCGAGCATATAGTTTTCATCTGCAACGTTTTAATTAGTTTACATTGTTATAATATAAAATAACCTGCAGGGAACGTTCCCAGAAAACATATTTGATTGACCAGTTGTGAAGACGTGTGGCAAACACGACTAGAATTTGGCTTAAATAACCTCTGATGATGACGTTCTCTGTAGGTTATAAAAATCAAACCCCAAAATATTATATTCTATTATTATTATTATTTATGTTTTTACATTGTTCAGTGTTATATTGAGAACACTTTTAGTTAAACTGTTTACTTTTGTGAGGAAGAAAATAAATAAGGCTGTACAGTAGCCGTCTAGCAGTTGTAAAGGTTTTATCATGTTAATTTGCACTACAAAGAGTGTATGTGTATCAGTGATGCGCGGGTCAATGTATAAACAACCCGCACCCGACCGACGTTTTCAATAACCCGCCCGCAACTCGGACCGCAAAACAAAATAAAAACAATATTGTACCCGACCCGCTTCCTGACCCGCATTTTTTAAAAGTAGTAAATGCTCATCGTAGCGTCATTGGGCCATAGGGGTGCGGGGGTGTGTGGCTTTTGTCTTTATTTCGTTTCATTTTGTTAACAATTAAGATGCTGCATGTGTTTATCTAGTCTAATTGAAGTGTGCGTCTCCCCGACTTTCCTAACAAAAATCCCGCCCCCTAAAAATTCATAAAACTGACATTACTGAACTATATGCGTATAAAAGTACCCTATTAAAACGGTACAATGGCATTGCTCAGTTCAACGTGTTGGGAAATCGGGAAATTTGTCCCGCATCACCATTTATTCAAAAGTTAATAACGCGCTCAACATTCAAAAAGTTAATAACGCGCTCAACATTCAAAAGTTAAAAAAGGATTTCTCACTAGTATTATTAGGCTTAGGCTATTTTGCCACATGCAGGCTATGCCCAATATTGAAGCTCTAAGAAGCAGAAAATGCAGGCATAGAATATGTAAATAAAGTCTTTATTAACGCATTTTAAACGAACAAAAACAGGTAGGCTAAGCCAAAGACTGAGGCTACAATATATCCATAAATAAATGTTCACAAATACCCATGAAAGTAAAACTGAAACACACATTAAACTTAAGCTGGGCTTAAAAAGAAGGCTAAAGGGTGCCACTTGTTAGTAAAAAAGAAAAAGAAAAAAAAAAGTAGCCTAATACAAGATAAACGCAAAATATGCATTTGTATAAGAAAATAAAATGTGCTGCATTGTTTAGCCTACACAAATATATCCATAAAACGAATACAGGAACCTAAATCAGATACAGTAAGCCTAACTTGGGCTTAAAGGGGCTATAAGGTGCCGTTGGTGGCCTAAAACAGAAGATTAGCCAACTTATTTTTTAGCTTTCCTCGCGCTGTGTAGAAATAATATTGAATCAACCGTCCCTGGGTTGAGACGGTTTCTTCTCGCCTCTATGACACGACCTGCGGTGCTGAATGTGCGCTCACTGGCTGCACTTGATGCTGGAACGCAGAGGATCCTCCTTGCCAATGCACGAAGCCTCGGGAAGGTGGGTGCCTGTCTCTCCCAAAATTCAAGCAACCGGTCCTCGTCACAGTCATCCAGCGTAAAGTGTGCAGCACGGTACCGCTCCAATTCATTCGTTAGACCCACATCAGCGGCATCATCGGCCCATTCAGCGAAGTCCACTCTAGGTCTTTTCTCTCTCTGACTTTCGTTAGTGACGTCTATGGAAGGTAAAAAGAAGGTAAAACATAATGAATAATGTCATTTACCAGCATTAAATTGAAATATCCCATTCATCATTAATTACGCAGCCACTTACCCTCGCCTGTAGATGTCCGTGGTGCTGTAGTGCTTGAAGTCTCAGGAGAGTCCACGGCTTCAAAAGACACACGGTATATGAGGTTATCAACGATTTTGTGGAGATTTTTCCTTTCAGTCTCGGTCATCATTTTGAGACTTTTGTAGCGGGGGCAGAGGAAGAGGGCGATTTTGTGCGTGTCTGTGAGGATTAACTTTTGATGGAGTAGAGCAAGTGCGCGCGTACGGAGCAAAGCGATGTACTCAGGGTCTCCAAAGACTGGTTGGCAGTGTGCGCTCAGATTGTAAAACCACAGCATCACTAAATGCAGTGTCGGGTAGTCCTCTCCCTGCAACTCCTCAGATGCTTTCTTGAAAGGCTCCAAGAAATCTATCACGGTTGTGAGCGTGTTTTGATATATGCCTTCCATGCGCTCTGACTGCCCCCTGCTTTCGAGTAGCTCGTTAATTTCCCTGTATTGCTTGCTCACAGATTTGAGCATGTCAATTTTGCTATTCCAGCGAGTCTCACACTCTTGGACTAAGCCATGTGGGAGAGCGGTGCTTGCACTGGATTTTTTAAGATATTTGACAATGCCCTTGCACGCGTCAATCATCTCCGTTACCTCCTCAATGTCAGATCCACTGAACGTATGTTTCAGAATTGTGTTCAGAACATGGGCTGCACATGGTATCCAGTGATATTTTTTTAGGGCAGCTTTAATGTTAGAGCCCTGGTCACTCACAATCACCACTTGATCAAATGAGATCCCGTAAGAACACAGCTGCTCACTAATCTGTTCGTGGATGTTGATTGCTGTTGTGGGCAATGTGCAATCGAATTCCACTGTGCACATAACACGGCTTGCCAGCTTCCAATCCTCTGTGGTATAATGGCACGTCAAGACAGTGTAGGACCTTCTGTTAAAATCATCAGTCCACATATCAGTCGTTATTGCAACGCCTCCATTGTCATGCACCGCTGACTTCAGAACCTCGGATAAGGCTTCTTTCTCGACCATGGCCTGTTTTTTAGCTCGATCACAGACTGTCTGCCTATGAGGAAGCACTCCATTTGCGTCGACTGAGCCATAACGTGCTCCAATGTTGATGAGACCCTGGGCCACTTTCGTAAAACCTTCCCCCGAAACAATATCAAAGGGGCGCAGGTCTGTGCAACAAAAGTCCACGCAATAATCCACAAATTTACTCTTCACTTGAAGAGGAATTTTCGTGTGGTCAGGGCGCATAAAGGCATCTATAGTTTGTGGCCTGGGTTGGCCTGACGCTGCTCTATTCGGCTGTGATGGCTTCCCGCGGCCGCACTTGTGACGCGCCATGTTGGTCGTGCCAGTTTTGTGGCTATCAAATGTGTAAATCGCATCGCAAGAAGTACACATGACAAAGCCAGCACTCTGGTCATCATCTTTCATTATTTCGGCAAATGTCTCCCATACTTTGCTCTTTCTATTTGTGTATTTGCGGAGCTTCCACTCCCCAGTCTTCACCTTTTCTCTTGCCGCATCCATTTCTACCTGCAGACTGAGCTCGTGCGACGTGAGTCATCTTCGCGCCAGTTATTCAGCCAATAAAGTGTAGGCCTATGTATTTCATATAAAATTGTGTCTAGTACTATATAAATTACAAAGGTTTAATTGGCATCTTTATTTCAAATGACCCGACCGACCGCGACCCGAATATCATTAAAAATATTTTTGGATGACTCGTAACCGCGGGTGACCGCAGGCACCCGCACATTTTGGATCAACCCGCGCATCACTGATGTGTATGTATATATTTTTTACTACTATTTATTTATTTTTGGTACATTTCTTAAGAAGCATTTTTTTTGGCCAGTCGTGAAATATTAAAAGTTCTAAACCATCTATTGTGTTTTGTTGTTTCACTATAGAAATTATAATATTTTAATATTTAATGTTTCTCACATTGTCCCACAGCAACATTAAAACTAGCGTATATTAGTGTACAATGTTTTATAATAATAATTTGTTCTATTTAGTGACCATTTCATTCATTTAACATATTTAATATTGGGGGTATCCAACCTATTTCACATATTTAAAAAAAAAAAGTTCTCTAAGTAACGCAATAGTTACTTTCTCTGGTAATTAGTTATTTTTGTAATGACTTAACTCAGTTACTAAATCAGTTACGTTTTGTGAGAAGTAACTAGTAACTATAACTAATTACTTTTTTAAAGTAACTTACCCAACACTGGCGCTTAAACACAGGAAGTTTACTGCCTTTTTGGGTGAAATCAGGGCTGTTTATGGGATTTAATGATGCACACTGACTGGGATGAGCCGTGGGAAGTGTCTGGAAAGATTATTTCCGCTGTGCACCGAAATCACTGTGTTTCTGGAGGACAATATCAAGTCGGAGTCGAGCACTTACTGCAGCAAACTACGGGATCCAGAATTTCTTTGCTACATGGCCTTCCTCAAAGATATGACCTCGCATCTGAATAATCTGAACACACAGTTACAAGGTTGGACTCAGACTGTTGCAGACCTCTACAATGCACATAAATGCTTTCCAGCATAAACATTACAATTTTCACAAAGGATTTTCATCTGATCTGGCAAATTTGACACACTTCCCTGTCTCTGAGGAGATGTGCAAAGAGCTCCCAAATGCGATATATTTTTTGCCAAGTTCAGAAATGAAATAGAAAGTCTTAAAGAGCAATTTAAAAAGACTAGCTTCCATGACCCTAACCCTCCGCGGCTGTCAGTGAGCAGAGATGCAGCCATAACTCAGAACTTCAGTCCGACCCCTTCTTTCTGGCAGATCTCTGCCAACTTCAGTCCGACCTCTTCTTTCTGGCAGATCTCTGCCAACTTCAGTCCGACCTCTTCTTTCTGGCAGATCTCTGCCAACTACAGTCCGACCTCTTCTTTCTGGCAGATCTCTGCCAACTACAGTCCGACCTCCTCTTTCTGGCAGATCTCTGCCAACTTCAGTCCGACCACTTCTTTCTGTCAGATCTCTGCCAACTTCAGTCCGACCACTTCTTTCTGGCAGATCTCTGCCAACTACAGTCCGACCTCTTCTTTCTGGCAGATCTCTGCCAACTTCAGTCCGACCTCTTCTTTCTAGCAGATCTCTGCCAACTTCAGTCCGACCTCTTCTTTCTGGCAGATCTCTGCCAACTTCAGTCCGACTTCTTCTTTCTGGCAGATCTCTGCCAACGACCTCTTCTTTCTGGCATATCTCTGCCAACTACAGTCCGACCTCTTCTTTCTGTCAGATCTCTGCCAACTTCAGTCCGACCTCTTCTTTCTGGCAGATCTCGGCCAACTTCAGTCCGACCCCTTCTTTCTGTCAGATCTCTGCCAACTTCAGTCCGACCCCTTCTTTCTGGCAGATCTCGGCCAACTTCAGTCCGACCCCTTCTTTCTGTCAGATCTCTGCCAACTTCAGTCCGACCCCTTCTTTCTGGCAGATCTCTGCCAACTTCAGTCCGACCCCTACTTTCTGTCAGATCTCTGCCAACTACAGTCCGACCCCTTCTTTCTGGCAGATCTCTGCCAACTACAGTCCGACCCCTTCTTTCTGGCAGATCTATGCCAACTTCAGTCCGACCCCTTCTTTCTGGCAGATCTCTGCCAACTTCAGTCCGACCTCTTCTTTCTGGCAGATCTCTGCCAACTACAGTCCGACCCCTACTTTCTGTCAGATCTCTGCCAACTACAGTCCGACCCCTTCTTTCTGGCAGATCTCTGCCAACTACAGTCCGACCCCTTCTTTCTGGCAGATCTCTGCCAACTACAGTCCGACCCCTTCTTTCTGGCAGATCTCTGCCAACTTCAGTCCGACCTCTTCTTTCTGGCAGATCTCTGCCAACTTCAGTCCGACCACTTCTTTCTGGCAGATCTCTGCCAACTTCAGTCCGACCACTTCTTTCTGTCAGATCTCTGCCAACTACTGTCCGACCTCTTCTTTCTGGCAGATCTCTGCCAACTTCAGTCCGACCCCTTCTTTCTGGCAGATCTCTGCCAACTTCAGTCCGACTTCTTCTTTCTGGCAGATCTCTGCCAACGACCTCTTCTTTCTGGCATATCTCTGCCAACTACAGTCCGACCTCTTCTTTCTGTCAGATCTCTGCCAACTTCAGTCCGACCTCTTCTTTCTGGCAGATCTCGGCCAACTTCAGTCCGACCCCTTCTTTCTGTCAGATCTCTGCCAACTTCAGTCCGACCCCTTCTTTCTGGCAGATCTCGGCCAACTTCAGTCCGACCCCTTCTTTCTGTCAGATCTCTGCCAACTTCAGTCCGACCCCTTCTTTCTGGCAGATCTCTGCCAACTTCAGTCCGACCCCTACTTTCTGTCAGATCTCTGCCAACTACAGTCCGACCCCTTCTTTCTGGCAGATCTCTGCCAACTACAGTCCGACCCCTTCTTTCTGGCAGATCTCTGCCAACTTCAGTCCGACCCCTTCTTTCTGGCAGATCTCTGCCAACTTCAGTCCGACCTCTTCTTTCTGGCAGATCTCTGCCAACTACAGTCCGACCCCTACTTTCTGTCAGATCTCTGCCAACTACAGTCCGACCCCTTCTTTCTGGCAGATCTCTGCCAACTACAGTCCGACCCCTTCTTTCTGGCAGATCTCTGCCAACTACAGTCCGACCCCTTCTTTCTGGCAGATCTCTGCCAACTTCAGTCCGACCTCTTCTTTCTGGCAGATCTCTGCCAACTTCAGTCCGACCACTTCTTTCTGGCAGATCTCTGCCAACTTCAGTCCGACCACTTCTTTCTGTCAGATCTCTGCCAACTACTGTCCGACCTCTTCTTTCTGGCAGATCTCTGCCAACTTCAGTCCGACCCCTTCTTTCTGGCAGATCTCTGCCAACTACAGTCCGACCTCTTCTTTCTGGCAGATCTCTGCCAACTACAGTCCGACCTCTTCTTTCTGGCAGATCTCTGCCAACTACAGTCCGACCTCTTCTTTCTGGCAGATCTCTGCCAACTACAGTCCGACCTCTTCTTTCTGGTAGATCTCTGCCAACTTCAGTCCGACCACTTCTTTCTGGCAGATCTCTGCCAACTTCAGTCCGACCACTTCTTTCTGGCAGATCTCTGCCAACTACAGTCCGACCCCTTCTTTCTGGCAGATCTCTGCCAACTACAGTCCGACCCCTACTTTCTGTCAGATCTCTGCCAACTACAGTCCGACCCCTTCTTTCTGGCAGATCTCTGCCAACTTCAGTCCGACCCCTTCTTTCTGGCAGATCTCTGCCAACTTCAGTCCGACCACTTCTTTCTGTCAGATCTCTGCCAACTTCAGTCCGACCACTTCTTTCTGGCAGATCTCTGCCAACTTCAGTCCGACCACTTCTTTCTGGCAGATCTCTGCCAACTTCAGTCCGACCACTTCTTTCTGGCAGATCTCTGCCAACTTCAGTCCGACCACTTCTTTCTGGCAGATCTCTGCCAACTTCAGTCCGACCACTTCTTTCTGTCAGATCTCTGCCAACTTCAGTCCGACCTCTTCTTTCTGGCAGATATCTGCCAACTTCAGTCCGACCACTTCTTTCTGGCAGATCTCTGCCAACTTCAGTCCGACCACTTCTTTCTGGCAGATCTCTGCCAACTACAGTCCGACCTCTTCTTTCTGGCAGATCTCTGCCAACTACAGTCCGACCTCTTCTTTCTGGCAGATCTCTGCCAACTACAGTCCGACCTCTTCTTTCTGGCAGATCTCTGCCAACTACAGTCCGACCTCTTCTTTCTGGTAGATCTCTGCCAACTTCAGTCCGACCACTTCTTTCTGGCAGATCTCTGCCAACTACAGTCCGACCCCTTCTTTCTGGCAGATCTCTGCCAACTACAGTCCGACCCCTACTTTCTGTCAGATCTCTGCCAACTACAGTCCGACCCCTTCTTTCTGGCAGATCTCTGCCAACTTCAGTCCGACCCCTTCTTTCTGGCAGATCTCTGCCAACTTCAGTCCGACCACTTCTTTCTGTCAGATCTCTGCCAACTTCAGTCCGACCACTTCTTTCTGGCAGATCTCTGCCAACTTCAGTCCGACCACTTCTTTCTGGCAGATCTCTGCCAACTTCAGTCCGACCACTTCTTTCTGGCAGATCTCTGCCAACTTCAGTCCGACCACTTCTTTCTGTCAGATCTCTGCCAACTTCAGTCCGACCACTTCTTTCTGTCAGATCTCTGCCAACTTCAGTCCGACCTCTTCTTTCTGGCAGATATCTGCCAACTTCAGTCCGACCACTTCTTTCTGGCAGATCTCTGCCAACTTCAGTCCGACCACTTCTTTCAGCCAGATCTCTGCCAACTTCAGTCCGACCACTTCTTTCTGTCAGATCTCTGCCAACTTCAGTTGACTCTTTCTTTCTGCCAGATCTCTGCCAACTTCAGACTCCTTCTTTCAGGCATTTTCTCTATAATAATAATAGTAATAATTTGTTACATTTATATAGCGCTTTTTCTGGGACCTCAAAGGGCTTCACATATGGAAGGGGGGAATCTGCTCAACCATTAGTACATAAGAAACTGTTGCACCGATTAGATTATTAAAGGGTTAGAGAGAAAAGTACTGCACCGTGGTACAACAGTCTTATGCTATCAAGAGAGAAACTCCTAATTTAGAGCAAGACAAGGCAAGTTTATTTATATAGCACATTTCATACACAGTGGTAATTCAAAGTGCTTTACATAGAAGAAATTAAAATAATTATATAAATAATAAAAGAAATAAGAATAATTAAAACAGTTTAGAAAATAAAATACAGTGCAAACAGTCGGACGAACAGTGGCACAGTGCTCATTCAGTAAATGCAAAGCTAAACAGTGGTAATTCAAAGTGCTTTACATAGAAGAAATTAAAATAATCAAAAGAAATAAGAATAATTAAAACCCTATCTGAGATGGAAGTGATTGAGCAGGTTTGCGGTGCCACTGGACCTACAATCCAGGTGTGACGTAGAGGCGGAGATGGTCGAATCCATTTGCAGATATTTATTAAAGGTGATGACAAACAGAGAGTAATCAGACAGGAACTCAAAAGATGTCAAGGGTAATCCAGAATCGAAGTCAAACAGGCAAAGTTCAGAGGCAGGCAGCAAAGGTTCACAAAACGAGTTCAGAGTCCAAGTTCAAACACACAAGATCAAATCCAAGCACAGAGAAAACAAGGGTTACACACTGAGACAGAGGTTGGGTAAAACAATACTTCACAAATGACACAGAATAGAACAGTCCAGATAAAGGGTTAGGGTGCACAGGTGAGACTGATGAAAGCATAATTAGGTGATTAGGGAATAACGAGCATGAAGGATAATGGGAAATGAAGTCCTAGAATGCAGGAGAGAGGGATCTAGTGAAACCAGGAGGAGGCGTTGTCGTGTGTTCCGTGACACCAGGGACGTCCTCTGCTGGGGTGGTGTCTTACACCAGTATTGCCCAGTGGGACCCCCACAGAGCACGTTTTACTTTTGCTGTTTTAAACAAACAGCGAACCTTTATACTCTCCGTAGTATAGATAATCTTCACTCGCCTCGTCGGAGTGAAGCTCTCCCGTTCCCCTTCAAAATCTCTTCCAATCAGACAGCCCTGATAATTAATAATCACCCCTATCTGAGATGGAAGTGGTTGAGCAGGTTTGTGGTGCCACTGGACCTACAAATGGAAGAGCGTAAATGGAAACAAACTCACTTGGCTAGATCAGTGATTCCCAACCCCCGGTCCCCGGACCGGTGCTGGTCCGTGGACCCGTTTGTACCGGGCCTTGAAATATTCTCAGAATTATTATTATTATTTCCTATAGTAATTGTCAGTTTTAAATGATTTTTTAAGTGCTATGACACGTCATGTTATTTAAAGAAAAGCAAAAAGAAAAAAGCAAGTCAAGCTTCAACTGTAAAAAAGATGCCTCATATATTAGGTATGTATTTACGTCAACAGGCGATTCCGTGGCGCTAAATCCATTGTGTTGTTTGTGGTGAAATACTCTGCAATGAAGCCATCAAAACAGTCCTTTTTAAATTCCGTTTTATCATATCCTGGAATTTGTGTGCATTGGTTTGGATGCATATGTTTTTTTATGGAAGCCCAGGAAGAAAAGCTTGTCTTGTGCACAGCTAAAAAGCAGTTCATGCTCACATTAAGATAGTTTTGTTCTCGTCGGTCTGGTCTGGTATTTTTTGTTAAAGGTTAAAGCTTGATCTCTAATTTTATACTTTTAGAAAGGATTGGCTGAAATCACTGTGTGTTGCTATTGTATTATGAAACTGTCAGACTGTTGAAACTGGCTCTTATTTTCATAGCCTTTGTTGTCTTCTGTTGGTGAGTGAAAACACTGAGTTGCTGTTGAAGTGATTGTCTTTAGTGGTTCTGTAGAGACTTGACTGGTGAAATTGACTGGTATTTTCATACAATTTTCCATTACTGCCACCTTCTAGTGAGTGAGTGCTGTGTGAGCTTTTGTAGGCCTAATTGTATGGGAGAAAAGGTAAACATTTTGTGAACTGGTCTTAAAGTTTAAAAAGATTGGTATATTCATACAATTAGCCTTTGTTGCCACCTAGTTCATTATATGCAAATAAATGGTGGGCTGTTACTGTTTTACACAGTGCTATGTTTCAAAACGATGCATCTTAAATTTGACAGCTGGTCCCTGGAATTGTTTTGAATGAATATGCTGGTCCCTGGCACAGAGAAGTTGGGAACCTCTGGGCTAGATTAACAAATAAACAGACATCACCTGAACAAATGATTCCATTACAATTTAGTAGTCAGTCCTTCCAGAAAAAGTTTTTTAATCCTTGATTATGCGACACGTTTTCTTAAAAAATGCGATGGAATATGCGGGATATTTATGCAATTTTATGTGATGAAATTGCAGGAACATGCAAAATTGCGGTTTGATAAAAGAGAAATAAAAGTGATTCCCCCAACACCCTGTTCTCACTAGGCTACTGCCTTAATATAAAGAGTCATTTCTTATTACTTCCTTTTTTTGGATTATGAATTATGAAATCATTATGATATCATGATTTCATAATAATTATGAAATCATGCCAGCCCCGCATATTTTGCCCACGGAAATCGGCAATTTATGCTACAAAAGTGCAGCGTTTTTGAAAAAATGCAGGCCCCGCATAAATATGTGTACTTTGGCTGATTATTAGGGTTGGGCATCGTTTTGATTTGAACGATTCTGATTCCGATTCCGATTCTTCCTTTCGATTTCGGTTCTTTTCGATTCTCGATTCCGATTCTTTGAGGGGCGGAGTCATTTTATTTTGATCCGAATGTTCCAATACATATAAATAAAACATCTCCAGTTAACTAGCAGAGCATTCATTTCGTTCGTTTGATAAATAAGACACAATCTAGCACTGAAATGTGCGATCATTGGCGTGGATACAGTGTTTTGTCTTCTGGCTCGCGCACACCGCACTGTCTTCACTCGGACACGTGCTTCAATCCGTTGAGGAGACTCTATTCGTTCCGGTGAAATCACAAAATATAATGCACACAAACATGTCCCTGCTTGATATACAACCACTGATGAGCATAATCGGTTTTGATGAGAGAAAAAAAAAAAACTATACAAGTGCGGTTTAGAACCCAGAACATCTGAGACGCTTGACGAAAGTTCTACAACTGGACCATTAAGGTACACGTTAAATAAGTGCAGCGGATTTATGTATTTATTCATACGAAAATTCTCGGCACTGACAACATATTACATCTCATTAAACGACAAATTAAACCCAATGTACTATTTAAATCGATTGTTGGACTTAATGTTATTGTACATTATATATGTGATTTAGCATTGCATTACCAACCCCCACCCCACCTGTCTTGTTTTACACTTTTTAAAACAAAGTTACGCCACTGGACACTCCTTGTTAATTTGTACACCATGCAGTTTGTCAAGTCTGTGCGAGTGCCGACTTAAAAGTGAAATAAAGTCACACTTTTGAGCGCCGCTTACCGTGCTCCATGGCTGCAACAGAACAAGCGCGGGCACTTTCGGAAATCCGGTGGCCACTATGGAAACCAAAACTTGCGCGGAACCGATGATCGGAATCAAATTTTTTCTCTCTAAACGATTCCAATGTCATCGTTATTTTTTAAACGGTTCCAAGTTGGAACCGGTTCTCGATGCCCAACCCTACTGATTATGCATTGAATTATGCGATCTCATAATCGTGCTTTTCTGGAGGGACTGAGTAGTAAAGACTTCATGAATTTCTTCACTGAGAAAATCGAATGCATCAGAAATACAATTGTAAATGTACTACCTTTGACAGCGTTTTATGATTCATTCTCAATTATCGCCCCTCGAGAACAATTCCAGTGCTTTACAACTATAGGAGAGAAAGAACTAAATAACTTATCTTTGCATCTAAACCAAAAACATGTTTATTAGATCCAAAAGCCACGAAACTATTGAAAGAAGTGTTACCTGTAGAAGAAGAGCCTCTTCTCAATATTATTAAGTCGTCTTTATCTCTAGGTTATGTTCCAAGATCGGTCAAGCTGGCAGTTATTAAGCCTCTCATTAAGAAATCACAATTGGATACAAATTTATAAAATTACAGACCCATTTCAAATCTTCCATTTATGTCTAAAATACTAGAAAAAGTCGTCCGCTCAATTGTGCACTTTTTTTTTGCAAAATAATGATATTTCTGAAAAATGTCTGGATTCAGGCCTCATCATAGCACAGAAACTGTGCTTGTCAAAATTACAAATGACTTCTAGCTTCTGACCAAGGCTGCATCTCAATAGTAGTTTTACTTTGACACTATAGATCATAAAATACTCTTAGATCGAAGTCAAAATTACACTGGTGTTCAGGAACAGGCATTAAGGTGGTTTAGATCGTACCCATGTCTAAATGGGGGAAAATCGAAGATAATGTCAGTAAATTATGGAGTGCCGCAGGGATCTGTGTTCGGCCCTTCTGCTATTCTCAATTTATATGCTGCCACTTGGTAATATTATAAGAAACCATGGAATTAGTTTCCACTGTTATGCCGATGATACTCTTATTATTTTATACTTAATTATATATTTCATCAGGACCAGATGAAAATTCTAAACTATCTAAGTTTACAGAGTGTGTTTAGGATATAAAATATTGGATGACCTGTAATTTTCTTCTATTAAATTCAGCTAAGACTGAGGTATTACTTATGGACCATTACTATCTGTTGTCCTCAATAAACAAGCTACAATTAGTCCAAAATGCAGCCGCTAGAGCTCTTACTAGGTCAAGAAAATATGTAAGGAATAGTGTACATCCAGCGGGTTGTTAATAACCCCCGAAAGGGTGATAATGAGCCTTTATCAGCCTTATACTCCAGTTATATCATCATCTTCTTATACTCCAGTTATATCATCATCTTCTTATTCTCCAGTTATATCACATCAAATGCACATAATTGTCTTTGCTTAATGTGAGTGAGGGAGTGCGAGCAGTGAGCGAGGACCGGTGCACTCGTGACAACTTCTTCTCACCAGATAAATTTATATTTTAACTGAGATTTGGTTGACGGTCTGTCCATTCCTTTTTCTTGTTTTCTTCTACAGCATATGAGTGGAGTGGAAAAGCTCTTTCAATGGAAGTAAATTTCATCAGACATTCAAATAAATCACAAAGTAAAACACACATGTGCTCAACAGCAAGACTTGGGCTTTTATTTGGTCGTGACCAGAATCAGCACATTGAAAAAGTGTATGCCAGATTAGGAGGCTTGATGTATTCTCTCAGGAAGGGCTGCTGGCGGAATATCTCTCTTGTCTCAAAGTGGGAGCCTCCCTTCAGGAGCCGCAATTAATGACATGCGATTGTTAAGCTGTGGCCTTTCCCATCCTCCGCACACAGAGAGGAAACAGGAAAAGGAACTCCAACTCCCTGTGCCTGAACAGAGAGAGGGGTGGAGACGCTGGAGGAACAGAAAGGGAGAGTTCATTTGAGTCTGGATCCAGGGCTGTGTGCAGACGGGAGTTTCTGACAGACACTCGGTCTCTGGGACTGAACGCTCTTCTCCGTGGATGTCGGCTGTGTCTCGCGGGCACCATGAGTCACATGTCCTCCGTCACGCTGTGTCTGATTGGCTGCTTGCTCACAGGTAACGCTGGGCTTCATTCACTCTCTGGTTTTTATGGGACTCCAGGGGTTTGTGGTGTGTCTGTATTTGTTGTATTGGTGGCTCTGATCATTAAGATGAAACAAAGATCCCATGTAACAATAGCCAAACTTCTAATATCATGTTTTCAAAATATGAAAAATAATTTTGCAAGAATATTACAGTACACTTTGCCGTAATGAAACATGTAAATAACAGAAAGTTAGAGAGGTAATATTATGTTTAAATTTAGATTATTAATGTATTGGTTTGGTTAGTGAGAGTTTTAATATTGACATTTTTATCTGCAGGTTTTTCCAAACTAGTTGACTGAAAAATTGAGTCTATGAATTTTTCATTGTTGAATTTGTGTGTGTGTGTGTGTGTGTGTGTGTGTGTGTGTGTGTGTGTGTAAACACCTACAATAACTCTTTGCCTGTTTCTTGCACTACACATGACCCATGTCTAATTAGTATAAACAATCTTTTGTGTTGAGTTTCTGTATAAGTTTCTGTATCATGATACTACGGAAGTGGAAAGGGGACAGTACAATGATTTAATACTCTGCTGGCTCCAGCTTAAATACATAAATAAGAATAATGTAAGTTTAATTCAGTAATCCCCTCAGCCGTTGACCGGTTCATTCTGAGACAAGATTTTCCTCCTTTCTCCATAACCCACTATTACACTGACACATCTTCACTGCCCTTTGGACAAAAATATTCCCATCACCAGTAATATGAACATATGAAGATAGTGCAAGAGAGTGAGCCTGACCAACACAAGACATTTCTGACAAACATGCTTTCACAAACAGACAAACATGAAAATAGCTGAAAATTACCAGATTTATGCAGATTGTTTCAGATGATGGTGGCAGAGAAAGAAGTAATACGAAAATTATCAAATAGATTTTGAGCTACACTCCATCGCTGCTCAATCCTTAAATATTACACAGTGATGAAGTGCAAGGCATATATATATATGTAGAATAAAGTCGTCACCTTTATTTATTTATCTCTTTATACAATACAGATTGTTTCAAAGCTGCTTTACAGTGATACACAGGGAAATGTTGGATTTCATGTGATGTTCAGCTGAAGTCAGTTCAGTGTTGATTCAGTTCTGTTGTAAAGATCATCAGTTATTAAATTAGTTCATTTCATCTGTAAAGCAGTTCTGGAGAACACAGTGATGTCATCATCAGCTCAGTGCAGTCAGACCAATAATACTGTTGGATATTAATGTCCACAACTAATGAAGCCAGAGGCGACACACACATCAGTGAGAGAATAGAGGAAAACCCTCGTGAGAAAGCAGACTCAGTCGCTCAGTTCTCCTCTGGCCTGCAGAACCAACAGTGATGTGATTTAATTCCTGCTGTATCACTAGTCAAATTGTAGATTGATGTCATTCAGAATATGTTATCCAGTTCTTTCTGTGTGAAGATTGGGATACAGTGCGCCAGCATGTGGTGGGGGAGTCGAAGCTGGCCATGGGGTCTGCGTCGAGGATAAAGTGATATCAGACGTGAAGAGAGACGCGTATGTTCATGTTCCCTCACTAATCAGTAAAGCAGAACAATAATATCAAGATAGTGTTGTACTACTACAATCAGAGAAAAGAAATAAGTCATTATTCATCTTGACAGCCTTGTTTGGCTGCCTGTTTAAAGAGTTGGTTTAAAAGCCCAACACCCTTTACACTCACACATACACACAGATTCTTTTCCCGCCCTAATTAGATTGTCTTATTTATAGCTCATCAATCCAGATACAATATCTCAACTGGTCCGGGTATTGTTTGTTCATTTGTTTTTGCTTTCACATAAAAACGAAAAAACAGCTCCTTTTTCCGTTTTTTCGGGGGTTTTTTTAGAAAACATGTAGCCTAGCCTACACAATATAGTAGTAGGCTTAGCCTTATAATAATACCAATAATAAAATTGATAATGATGATGATAACAATAAGTATATAGCCGTGACGGGTCACGGGACAGCCGCATATAGCCGTGACAGGTCGAGTGACAGGCGCATATAGTGGTGACAGGTCGAGTGACAGGCGCATATAGTGGTGACAGGTCGAGTGACAGGCGCATATAGTGGTGACAGGTCGAGTGACAGGCGCATATAGTGGTGACAGGTCGAGTGACAGGCGCATATAGTGGTGACAGGTCGAGTGACAGGCGCATATAGTGGTGACAGGTCGAGTGACAGGCGCATATAGTGGTGACAGGTCGAGTGACAGGCGCATATAGCGGTGGCAGGTCGAGTGACAGGTCGAGTGACAGGCGCATATAGTGGTGACAGGTCGAGTGACAGGCGCATATAGTGGTGACAGGTCGAGTGACAGGCGCATATAGTGGTGACAGGTCGAGTGACAGGCGCATATAGTGGTGACAGGTCGAGTGACAGGCGCATATAGCGGTGGCAGGTCGAGTGACAGGTCGAGTGACAGGCGCATATAGTGGTGACAGGTCGAGTGACAGGCGCATATAGCGGTGGCAGGTCGAGTGACAGGCGCATATAGTGGTGACAGGTCGAGTGACAGGCGCATATAGTGGTGACAGGTCGAGTGACAGGCGCATATAGTGGTGACAGGTCGAGTGACAGGCGCATATAGTGGTGGCAGGTCGAGTGACAGGCGCATATAGTGGTGACAGGTCGAGTGACAGGCGCATATAGTGGTGACAGGTCGAGTGACAGGCGCATATAGTGGTGACAGGTCGAGTGACAGGCGCATATAGTGGTGGCAGGTCGAGTGACAGGCGCATATAGTGGTGACAGGTCGAGTGACAGGCGCATATAGCGGTGGCAGGTCGAGTGACAGGCGCATATAGTGGTGACAGGTCGAGTGACAGGCGCATATAGCGGTGGCAGGTCGAGTGACAGGTCGAGTGACAGGCACATATAGCGGTGGCAGGTCGAGTGACAGGCGCATATAGTGGTGACAGGTCGAGTGACAGGCGCATATAGTGGTGGCAGGTCGAGTGACAGGCGCATATAGTGGTGGCAGGTCGAGTGACAACCGCATATAGTGGTGACAGGTCGAGTGACAGGCGCATATAGTGGTGACAGGTCGAGTGACAGGCGCATATAGTGGTGACAGGTCGAGTGACAGCCGCATATAGCCGTGACAGGTCGAGTGACAGGCGCATATAGTGGTGGCAGGTCGAGTGACAGGCGCATATAGTGGTGGCAGGTCAAATGACAACCGCATATAGTGGTGACAGGTCGAGTGACAGGCGCATATAGTGGTGGCAGGTCGAGTGACAACCGCATATAGTGGTGACAGGTCGAGTGACAGGCGCATATAGCGGTGGCAGGTCGAGTGACAGGCGCATATAGTGGTGGCAGGTCGAGTGACAGGCGCATATAGTGGTGGCAGGTCGAGTGACAGGCGCATATAGCGGTGGCAGGTCGAGTGACAGGTCGAGTGACAGGCGCATATATCGTGGCAGGTCGAGTGACAGGTCGAGTGACAGGCGCATATAGTGGTGACAGGTCGAGTGACAGGCGCATATAGTGGTGGCAGGTCGAGTGACAGGCGCATATAGCGGTGGCAGGTCGAGTGACAGGCGCATATAGCGGTGGCAGGTCGAGTGACAGGTCGAGTGACAGGTCGAGTGACAGGTCGAGTGACAGGCGCATATAGCGGTGGCAGGTCGAGTGACAGGCGCATATAGTGGTGACAGGTCGAGTGACAGGCGCATATAGCGGTGGCAGGTCGAGTGACAGGCGCATATAGCGGTGGCAGGTCGAGTGACAGGCGCATATAGCGGTGGCAGGTCGAGTGACAGGCGCATATAGCGGTGGCAGGTCGAGTGACAGGTCGAGTGACAGGTGACAGACTCACCGCAGCATTATCTTTGTTAATTGGCCCGAAGAGAGTAATTCTGACGAAAGTGACCAGCCCCTCCGCAGTATGAGCATAGCCTTTGGGATCGGCGACGTTCTCTCTCCTCATCTGTGATATGATTAGAGTTTACTTGCATAGTTTCACTTGGCTCAATAGGCATAGGACTGTGGTACCGTGGCGCGGGAAAGAAATTCATAGAATGAGTGACATGCAGAACCATCCGTTCTCCATACGGCCGTAATCCAGTCCAGTGCAGATTAAATAATAATCATTCCTGTCCTGTTTCTGCAGGCAGCGCTCTTGACATCTCAGACGTGACTCTGATAAATCCAGACCCGGTTGTGTCTTCGGCGAACCTGCCGTCACTCCTGTGTGTGAGCAGTGACTGGACCAGTTCTGGCACCAGTTCGCTGAGATTGGGCCACGAGTATCCTGATGTGGACGCTCATGTTTTGAGCACTGAACCAGACCGAAGCCGCCACTCTGCCGCAAAATTCACGTGGATTTCCCGCAATCACACCTTTGGAGCTTTTTACTGCCAAGTCAAAAACTCTAACGGGAGTAAAATCTACACCTACAAGATGCTCCATGAAGGTAGTAAATCTTCTTTGAAAGGAAATACTTGTTTGTAATGGCACAGGCCAGAATAAAGACATACACTGCACTTGTAAACTGATCATATGTTGTTTTTAACTGTTTCTTCAGCTGACTTCTATCCTGAATCTCTGACAGTCACTGTTAACAAAGGTGAAGACGTTAAACTCTCTTTCACGACAAAGAAATATTTACAAGAGGACATAGTCATCTATAAAAACGGTAGGAACTCTGAACACTCAAAAAACTCATGAACAAACGTCTGTGCATTGTTTTATTGGGATGTGCCTTGAGAAATTACATTAACATGTAATCATTTAGCAGACGTTTTTATCCAAAGTTACTTACAAATGAGGAGAGCAATAAAAGCAATCAAACCAACAATAGGGCAACAATATGCAAGTGTTGTGACGAGTTCCAGTTAGTGCAATAACCTTTATTTCTATAGCGCTTTTTAAATACAGATTGTTTCAAAGCAGCTTTACAGAGATAACAGGAAACAGGACAGCACAGGGCATGTAGAAAGTTTTAAAACATATATATATTGATATATTGAATAGTAAGTGTTAGTCTTAATAGGTTAAATGTGGACAAAAAGATGCGTCTTTCTTGAAAATGCTAAAGACACAGGAGCTCTGGTTGAGTTGGTCATTCCTCCAGCAGGGAACAGTCCAGGTGAGGGTCCGTGAACGTGATTGTGTGTCTCTTTGAGATGATGCACCACAAGACACCGTTCACTAACAGAACACAAGCTTCTGGAGACATAGATCTGAGGAAGTGAGTTTAGGTGTAGAGGAGCAGAGACAGTGGTTGTTCTGTGGGAAAACATCAGTGCAGGTTTATGAGGAGTGTGACGTGTGTATCATCGGCTTGATAAACACACTCTTGCTGCAGCATCTGGATCAGTTGCAGAGGTTTGACTGATGTTGGAAGGAGAGAGCATTACAATAGTCCAGTCTGGATAGAACAAGAGCTTGGACCAGGAGTTGTGTAGCTCTGATAGGAAGGACCCGATCCTCATAATGTTGTATAAGCCAAATCTGCAGGACCAGCAGTTCTAGCAATGTGTTCTGTGAAGTTCAACTGATCATCAATCACAACTCCAAGGCTCGGCTGTCCTGGATGGAGCTATGATGAATCTCCAGCTGAATGGAGAAGTTGTGGTCAAGTTAAGTCACCTTAATTTATATAGCACTTTTAACAATGGAGATTGTTTCAAAGCAACTTTACAGTGATAACAGGAAATTAAAGTAGGTGAAGTGATGGGTAGGCTGAGAACAGAGGCTAAGATGCGAGCAGCTTCCGTCGGATTATTCGGCTGGAATGAGAGGTACTGTAGAGTTGTGTGTCATCAGCATAGCAGTGATTGGAAAAATCATTCTTCTAAATGACAGATCCTACTGATGACATGTAGATGTAGAATAGAAGTGGTCCCAGCACAGAGCCCTGAGGCACTCCAGTAGCTAGATGTTGTGACCTTGACAACACCCTGAAGGACCTACTGAGGGAAGACCTGAACCACTGGAGTGCTATTCCTGAGATGCCCTTCATCATCAGGGTTGACAGGAGGATCTGGTGTATAACTGTGTCCAACGCAGCAGATCCAGCAGGATGAGGACTGAGGATTTGGAAGCTGCTCTTGAGTCTCAGAGCTTCAGTAACCGAGAGCAGGGCAGGGCAGGGCACACACACACACACACACACACACACACACACACACACACACACACACACACACACACACACACACGCAGGCGATTGGAAAGGAGTTTGGAGACTTCTGCATCTGAGAGTGAAGAGAAGGAAGGAAGGAAGGGAAACTGTGTGTCTTTGCTGTTAAGATATCTGTGTCAATTTGTGTTCTGAAACATTTGCAGATGATGGTTGTTTTATTTATGAAGAATGTGGCAGCCGTCGTCAGCTGTTAGGGTTGGTGGAGGAGGAGGATTAAGATGAGAGAAGGTTTTGAAAAGCATGTTTTTGTGGTTCTAGCTGTTGTTTTTTTGTTTGTTTTTCAGGATGTTTTGAAGACACATCACCCAAAGACGAAATTACGGACATAATTAATTACCCAATAACCAATGCAAAAGCTCAAACCCATGCTGGATTATATTCCATCCGCTACATTTCTAAAGCTCCGTTCAGCTCAGCAATAACCCGACTGATTGTCAGGAGTAAGTCATTTAAATTACAAGCGATGACTGTGAAATATTTGAGATTGAATGTGTCATGATCATAAAGATTCATAATACTGCTCCATATTGTAAGTTGCACTATAAAATGTCTTTATTGGCCATCCAATTTCTTAAGTATTTCTTTAGGAGTTTGTGGGAGGAGCCCTAATACATTTGTCTGGATACTCCAGCACAATCAGGTTGCTTTAAAGTTTAAACCGTTTGCAGAATGTGCAGAAAAGTGTCATGCTCATATTATCTTCCGCTGTCAATTGAAGTTCCTGTTACATCCCAGCAGAATGTAAGCGTATGCTGTGTAACGGTCGGTGTTTATGCTAACAGGTTGTAAGGCTGGTTCATGGGGCGTGGATTGTACGAAAGCGTGTCTGCCCTGCGCTAATGGAGGCGTGTGTCACGACGGGACGGGAGAATGCATCTGCCCTCCAGGCTTTATGGGACCCACCTGTCAGACCGGTAACTCATATTCTTCCTCTATACTCAGAGAGGGCCCGTTTATTAAAAGGGACATATTTAGCTCTCATGTTTACATGATTGGTCTAAGGTCCCTATTTTGACAGGTTTTCATGGCTAGGTTCTCAAATGTCCCAAGGTGTTTAGAGATAATATTTATCTGAAGCTTTGATATTGGCTTGAGGAAGCCTGACCAGAGAGTTTGAAACAGTTTAAAAAGCTTGAAGTTTTAGTCAGTGTTAGTGTTGTGTTTTCTTGTGTGGAGTGTGTGTCGAGAGCATGAGGATGAAGCGTGTGTGTGTGTTCTCTCATGAGGATGAAGCGTGTGGAGTGTGTGTTCTCTCATGAGGATGAAGCGTGTGGAGTGTTGTGTTTTCTTCTGTGGAGTGTGTGTCGAGAGCATGAGGATGAAGCGTGTGTGTGTGTGTTCTCTCATGAGGATGAAGCGTGTGGTTGTGTGTTCTCTCGTGTGGAGTGTGTGTTCTCTCGTGTGGAGTGTGTGTCGAGAGCATGAGGATGAAGCGTGTGTGTACGTTCTCTCATGAGGATGAAGTGTGTGTGTACGTTCTCTCATGAGGATGAAGCGTGTGTGTGTTCTCTCATGAGGATGAAGCGTGTGTGTACGTTCTCTCATGAGGATGAAGTGTGTGTGTACGTTCTCTCATGAGGATGAAGCGTGTGTGTGTTCTCTCATGAGGATGAAGCGTGTGTGTACGTTCTCTCATGAGGATGAAGCGTGTGTGTACGTTCTCTCATGAGGATGAAGCGTGTGTGTACGTTCTCTCATGAGGATGAAGCGTGTGTGTGTGTTCTCTCATGAGGATGAAGCGTGTGGAGTGTGTGTTCTCTCATGAGGATGAAGCGTGTGTGTGTTCTCTCATGAGGATGAAGCGTGTGTGTGTGTTCTCTCGTGTGGAGTGTGTGTCGAGAGCATGAGGATGAAGCGTGTGTGTACGTTCTCTCATGAGGATGAAGCGTGTGTGTACGTTCTCTCATGAGGATGAAGCGTGTGTGTACGTTCTCTCATGAGGATGAAGCGTGTGTGTACGTTCTCTCATGAGGATGAAGCGTGTGTGTACGTTCTCTCATGAGGATGAAGCGTGTGTGTACGTTCTCTCATGAGGATGAAGCGTGTGTGTGTGTTCTCTCATGAGGATGAAGCGTGTGGAGTGTGTGTTCTCTCATGAGGATGAAGCGTGTGTGTGTTCTCTCATGAGGATGAAGCGTGTGTGTGTGTTCTCTCATGAGGATGAAGCGTGTGGAGTGTGTGTTCTCTTGTGTGGAGTGTGTGTCGAGAGCATGAGGATGAAGCGTGTGTGTGTGTGTTCTCTCATGAGGATGAAGCGTGTGGAGTGTGTGTTCTCTCATGAGGATGAAGCGTGTGGAGTGTGTGTTCTCTCATGAGGATGAAGCGTGTGGAGTGTTGTGTTTTCTTCTGTGGAGTGTGTGTTCTCTCATGAGGATGAAGCGTGTGTGTGTGTGTTCTCTCATGAGGATGAAGCGTGTGGAGTGTTGTGTTTTCTTCTGTGGAGTGTGTGTTCTCTCATGAGGATGAAGCGTGTGTGTGTGTGTTCTCTCATGAGGATGAAGCGTGTGGAGTGTTGTGTTTTCTTCTGTGGAGTGTGTGTCGAGAGCATGAGGATGAAGCGTGTGTGTGTGTGTTCTCTCATGAGGATGAAGCGTGTGGTTGTGTGTTCTCTCGTGTGGAGTGTGTGTCGAGAGCATGAGGATGAAGCGTGTGTGTACGTTCTCTCATGAGGATGAAGTGTGTGTGTACGTTCTCTCATGAGGATGAAGCGTGTGTGTGTTCTCTCATGAGGATGAAGCGTGTGTGTACGTTCTCTCATGAGGATGAAGTGTGTGTGTACGTTCTCTCATGAGGATGAAGCGTGTGTGTGTTCTCTCATGAGGATGAAGCGTGTGTGTACGTTCTCTCATGAGGATGAAGCGTGTGGTTGTGTGTTCTCTCGTGTGGAGTGTGTGTTCTCTTGTGTGGAGTGTGTGTCGAGAGCATGAGGATGAAGCGTGTGTGTACGTTCTCTCATGAGGATGAAGCGTGTGGTTGTGTGTTCTCTCGTGTGGAGTGTGTGTTCTCTCGTGTGGAGTGTGTGTCGAGAGCATGAGGATGAAGCGTGTGTGTACGTTCTCTCATGAGGATGAAGTGTGTGTGTACGTTCTCTCATGAGGATGAAGCGTGTGTGTACGTTCTCTCATGAGGATGAAGCGTGTGTGTACGTTCTCTCATGAGGATGAAGCGTGTGTGTACGTTCTCTCATGAGGATGAAGCGTGTGTGTGTGTTCTCTCATGAGGATGAAGCGTGTGGAGTGTGTGTTCTCTCATGAGGATGAAGCGTGTGTGTGTTCTCTCATGAGGATGAAGCGTGTGGAGTGTGTGTTCTCTCATGAGGATGAAGCGTGTGGAGTGTGTGTTCTCTCATGAGGATGAAGCGTGTGGAGTGTGTGTTCTCTTGTGTGGAGTGTGTGTCGAGAGCATGAGGATGAAGCGTGTGTGTGTGTTCTCTCATGAGGATGAAGCGTGTGGAGTGTGTGTTCTCTCATGAGGATGAAGCGTGTGTGTGTTCTCTCATGAGGATGAAGCGTGTGTGTGTGTTCTCTCATGAGGATGAAGCGTGTGGAGTGTGTGTTCTCTTGTGTGGAGTGTGTGTCGAGAGCATGAGGATGAAGCGTGTGTGTGTGTGTTCTCTCATGAGGATGAAGCGTGTGGAGTGTGTGTTCTCTCATGAGGATGAAGCGTGTGGAGTGTGTGTCGAGAGCATGAGGATGAAGCGTGTGGAGTGTGTGTCGAGAGCATGAGGATGAAGCGTGTGTGTGTACGTTCTCTCATGAGGATGAAGCGTGTGTGTACGTTCTCTCATGAGGATGAAGCGTGTGTGTACGTTCTCTCATGAGGATGAAGCGTGTGGAGTGTGTGTTCTCTTGTGTGGAGTGTGTGTCGAGAGCATGAGGATGAAGCGTGTGTGTGTGTGTTCTCTCATGAGGATGAAGCGTGTGTGTGTGTGTGTTCTCTCATGAGGATGAAGCGTGTGTGTGTGTGTGTGTGTTCTCTCATGAGGATGAAGCGTGTGTGTGTGTGTTCTCTCATGAGGATGAAGCGTGTGGAGTGTGTGTTCTCTCATGAGGATGAAGCGTGTGTGTGTGTGTTCTCTCATGAGGATGAAGCGTGTGTGTGTGTTCTCTCATGAGGATGAAGCGTGTGTGTGTGTGTGTGTGTTCTCTCATGAGGATGAAGCGTGTGTGTGTGTGTTCTCTCATGAGGATGAAGCGTGTGTGTGTGTGTTCTCTCATGAGGATGAAGCGTGTGGTTGTTTGTTCTCTCGTGTGGAGTGTGGAGTGTGTGTTCTCTCAAGAGTGTGTGTGTGTGTGTGTGTTCTCTCGTGTCAGTGTGTGGCGAGGGCCGCTTTGGCCCCAGCTGTAAGGAGCGTTGTGTGTTCTCTCATCTCTCTCTGTGTGTGTGTGTGTGTGTGTGTGTGTTCCCTCATGAGGATGAAGCGTGTGTGTGTTCTCTCATGAGGATGAAGCGTGTGGTTGTTTGTTCTCTCGTGTGGAGTGTGTGTTCTCTCAAGAGTGTGTGTGTGTTCTCTAGTGTGGAGTGTGGAGTGTGTGTTCTCTCAAGAGTGTGTGTGTGTGTGTGTGTTCTCTCGTGTGGAGTGTGTGTTCTCTCAAGAGTGTGTGTGTGTTCTCTCGTGTGGAGTGTGGAGTGTGTGTTCTCTCAAGAGTGTGTGTGTGTGTTCTCTCGTGTGTGGGTGTGTGTGTGTGTGTGTGTGTTCTCTCGTTTGTGGGTGTGTGTGTGTGTGTGTGTGTGTGTTCTCTCGTGTGTGTGTGTGGTGAGGGCCGCTTTGGCCCCAGCTGTAAGGAGCGTTGTGTGTTCTCTCATCTCTCTCTGTGTGTGTGTGTGTGTGTGTGTGTTCCCTCATGTCAGTGTGTGGCGAGGGCCGCTTTGGCCCCAGCTGTAAGGAGCGTTGTGTGTTCTCTCATCTCTCTCTGTGTGTGTGTGTGTGTGTGTGTGTGTGTGTGTGTTCCCTCATGTCAGTGTGTGGCGAGGGCCGCTTTGGCCACAGCTGTAAGGAGCGTTGTGTATTCTCTCATCTCTCTGTGTGTGTGTGTGTGTGTGTGTGTGTGTGTGTGTGTGTGTGTGTGTTCCCTCATGTCAGTGTGTGGCGAGGGCCGCTTTGGCCACAGCTGTAAGGAGCGTTGTGTATTCTCTCATCTCTCTCTGTGTGTGTGTGTGTGTGTGTGTGTTCCCTCATGTCAGTGTGTGGCGAGGGCCGCTTTGGCCCCAGCTGTAAGGAGCGCTGTGTGTTCTCTCATCTCTCTCTGTGTGTGTGTGTGTGTGTGTGTGTGTGTGTGTTCCCTCATGTCAGTGTGTGGCGAGGGCCGCTTTGGCCCCAGCTGTAAGGAGCGCTGTGCAGACGGTCTCTGCCGATCGCTGGTCTTCTGTCTCAGGGACCCGTACGGCTGCTCCTGTGCGTCGGGATGGAAGGGCCTGAACTGCAGCGAGGGTGAGCTTTACACACACCAGGTGTGTTCTACACTGTTAAAAGCGCTATATAAATAAAGATGACTTGATTTGACTTGACTTCTATAATCATTAGGTTAGGTGTAATGTCCCTCATTTTACTGGCTAAATGGTGTTAATAATGGTAGTACTGTGTAAGTAAGTAAGTAAGTAAGCTTCATTTATATAGCACCTTTCACAGGTATAAGGCCACAAAGTGCTTCACAATAAACACATTTATATCATAAAAATATACAAAATAAAACCATAAACAGAACATGATCATATCAACCCACAAGCAGCTAATTAAAAGCCTGTACAAATAGATGAGTCTTTAGTCTGCATTTGAAGGCATCAACAGAGTCAATAGAGCGCATAGATGAAGGGAGGTCATTCCACAACCTAGAAGCAACAGCCTGAAAGGATCGGTCACCTCTAGTACGATAGCGAGTGCGCGGAACCGTCAGCAGATTCTGATCCACAGACCTTAGAGCACGCACAGGGGTATAGCGCTGAATCAAATCACTAATATAAGAGGGAGCCTGACCATGCAAAGCTCTAAAAACTAAAACCAAAATTTTAAAATTTATCCTATGAGACACCCCAGCTAGCAGGGAACGTTCTTAGAACTTTGGCTAACATTCCCTACAAGTTTGGTTAACGTTCTGAAGAAAACATTTGAATATAATGTTTAACGAATATTTTAAGGATGTTTTCTCATTTTAAAAAATGTTCCTATAACGTTAAATGTAAACTAAGATATAACATTTTAACTGCAACATTCAAAGGATGTTTTGGGAATGTTTCTGAGGTAACAAGTTGTACAATGATCTCAATAAAACATTGCCCCAATGTTTCATGATAACAAAAGAAGAACATTCTCTCTGTCACATTAGGAAAATGTTTTGAGGATATCATTGAGAGATGAGATGTTCAATGTTCTTTATAACACGTTCTTCTAATGTGACGAGTTAACACAATTAGAACATTCTACTTGCAACATTTTGAGCATATTTTGGGAATGTTGTTAAAGTTAAAGTTTGTACAATGGTCTCAATATAATATTGTCCCAATGTTTCATGATAACAAAAGAAGAACATTTTACTTGCAACATTCAAAGGATGTTTTGGGAATGTTTCTGAGGTAACAAGTTGTACAATGGTCTCAATATAACATTGTCCCAATGTTTCATGATAACAAAAGAAGAACGTTCTCTCTGTCACATTAGGAAAATGTTTTGAGGATATCATTGAGAGATGAGATGTTGAATGTTCTTTATAAAACGTTCTTCTAATGTGACGAGTTAACACAATTAGAACATTCTACTTGGAACATTTTGAGCATATTTTGGGAATGTTATTAAAGTTAAAGTTTGTACAATGATCTCAATATAACATTGTCCCAATGTTTCATGATAACAAAAGAAGAACGTTCTCTCTGTCACATTAGGAAAATGTTTTGAGGATATCATTGAGAGATGAGATGTTGAATGTTCTTTATAAAACGTTCTTCTAATGTGACGAGTTAACACAATTAGAACATTCTACTTGGAACATTTTGAGCATATTTTGGGAATGTTATTAAAGTTAAAGTTTGTACAATGATCTCAATATAACATTGTCCCAATGTTTCATGATAACAAAAGAAGAACATTTTACTTGCAACATTCAAAGGATGTTTTGGGAATGTTGTTAAAGTTAAAGTTTGTACAATGATCTCAATATAACATTGTCCCAATGTTTCATTATAACAAAAGAAGAACGTTCTCTCTGTCACATTAGGAAAATGTTTTGAGGATATCATTGAGAGATGAGATGTTGAATGTTCTTTATAAAACGTTCTTCTAATGTGACGAGTTAACACAATTAGAACATTTCAAATGTAACATTTTGAGGATGTTTTGAGGATGTTGTTAAAGTTAAAGTTTGTACAATGGTCTCAATATAACATTGTCCCAATGTTTCATGATAACATAGGAGGAACATTATCAAATCAACGTTTGTAAAATGTTTTGAGGATATCACTGAGACCTGAGATGATGAGTGTTTTTTTATAAAACGTTCTTGTAATGCGACTTGTTAACAAAACTAGAACATTTGAAATGTAACATTTAGTAATTAAACTACACAATTATTGTTAAATTGAGCTTGCTGGTCAGACAGCAGGCCAACGGGGTTCACGATGGAACATATAGTGCTTTTAAGTCCTCCTGGGAAGTTTGTATTCATGAGGTTTTACAATTTTTTTTAATGTTTTAAATTAATGAAGCCACTGTAAACTTTATCATCACATATTATATTGTTATATTATAATGCTATCATATTTTGTGCAAGCATTAGCTTACTTCATTGTCACTGCTGAATATCTAAGTATAGTGGTATCCCACAATGTTTCTCTCTGACACACCCCTAACTCTTCAAGATCGGGGTTAAAGAAAATCCTGAGCTTCCTACTCATATTCTCATCATTGTGTTGGCGTTCAACTTGTAAATACGATCTTTATGACATGACTTGAATGCACCAATAGCTCTAGCTTAATTAGGGACAATCCATACAAACACTCTTTGCTAAAATACATTACAGACTGTCACAGAGAGAAGTTATTCATCATGTATCAACGCTAAAGGCCTAACCACTGCAGTCAACACCTTGGAGTCTATCTATGCTGTTAAATAAAAGTCTGTAGACAAGGGTTAGGGTTAGAGTTAGGGTTAACCTTAACCCTTAATTTCTAACCCAGACCCGGTTTCACAGAGTTTAGATTAAGCCAGGATTAGGCCTTAGTGCATTTAATTAGCTTTTAAAAATGTGCCTTAGAAAGAAAAAAATAAACATTACTGGTGTGCATCTTGAGACAAAACAATGGCACTGACACATTTTAATATTATGTCAGTGCAAGTTGCTTTCAGGTAAAACAGCTCAAACGTGCATTTTAGTCTGGACTAGGCTTAAACCTTGCCTGTGAAACCCAGGGTGTATGTTGCAACTTGTATAGAATTATGCCAATGTTAGCAAAGTGTTGCGTTGGACAGAGGATTAACCCTAAACCAACAGGTTGTGTAACAGTGCCACACAGGGTGAAAAGCAAGTTGACATTATTAGGCATAAGAGTGTTTCTAAGGAAAGGTCAATATTTTGTTAAAGTGCAAAAGGATCATTATGGGTCACTCTAATGTCACCATGATACCAATCCATTAGTTTTTCATGTAGGTAGGTACAGAATTGTATATGAATAGCCTACATATGCAATGTTTGCTCTGTTTAATATATAATATGTTTGCTCTTTTAAATTGCTGTTTGGCAGAGCAGTGGTAAATATATGTTGTTATATATGGTATATATTATTTATGTTATTTATTATTATTTATATGTTATTTGTATGTTATTGTAATTTTTTTTATCATGCACTGCAATGAAGACACCATTTAACCAATTGATTAAATATAAAAGCCAGCTTACAAATACAACTAAATAAATAGCACGTGTACATTTTTTTCATATTCTTTCTTTTAAAACATGTCATCTTTTCCTGTAATTGCAATGTTACCACATTATTGGCTGTCTCTTCGAGTTGTTTTGAGCATGATTGGTTATTCAGACTGTCATCCAGGAATCTGGCCAATGACAGCTATGCGCGCCTTTTACAGGTCAAGTTTGAATATTCGTCTGTTGGAGTGAGTGAGCGAGCGAGTGAGTGTGTGTGTGTGTGTGTGCTGCTCAGGATCTTCAGTAGGCCTCCTTCGGTTCTGTGGCTTTTACATTGTTTAAAACATGGATTATTTTGCATCGTGCGGTTACATTTGTATTTTGAGCGAGTTGCGGGATGTTTGGACAACGAATTTTAACAACGTGTGTAACGGACATATTGCAATGCAATCTGCGGAAGGTAAATAACTTTATTTTATATAAAAATACATTCTGCTATCAAAATATAGTGTGTTAAATTGAGAATCTAATGTTAAATGCGATTAGAGCAATATCGATATTATGTCAATGTTTCAGGCTGTGTGTTGTCAGCTAACTTAAGTTTTTGATAAAAATAAATAAAATAAAACTCAGCATAGGAGCTTTGCAATGAGTGAACTGAGAACATTGTGTCTTTATACAGAGAGGAACTCGAACCACATGCAGACGTTAGGCTTTTGAATATTGTTTATCGCGGGATCGGCCTAACGTTACCGATCCGTCAAAATGATGTGTCATCATAATATGTTTTGAGCTGGTGAGTAAAATTTTGCACGCTTTTGCAAATGACTCTTTCAGTAAGTAAATACAAATAGCTAATAATATTGCTGTATGTCTGTGTTTCCCTCATATCCAGGAATTTTGAGAATAAATATTATCCAGCCACACGATCTTCAGTTGGTGAGTATTGTCATAGTAAAATACACGTGAAATAGAGGCAGAACATAACTATGCTCAAAGGCACACTGGTCCAAACCCTCCAGACAGTATTTTACCTGTCTTCTTGATATGAGTTTACGGGCCTAGCTGACCCAAACATAAATGTCCTTTCAAAATGAAATTATTTTAAAACCTGTATGACTTACTTCTGTGAAACACAAGAATGTTGGGAATAAAACAACACTGGAACCCAAAACATTGGAACACATTTTATAAAAAAATAAATAAAAAAAGTGAATGCATTTCTCAAGATATCTTAATTAAGGTTATACAAAATAAATTCATACAGTTTTGGAACATCATGGAGTAGCCTTAGCCTAAATAACGAGAGAACTCTATTTTTTGGATGAGCTGTTCTTTTTAGCCTAGGGTCCTTTGCTAAATTAACCATGGTTTTTATTATAGTAAAAGTGTAGAAACCATGTTTTTATGGTGGATTGATTACAATAATTTATTACCATTTAGTTAGTGTAGCAAAACCATGGTTAATGTTAGTAAGGGTTCTCCAGATATAACACTTTGGGAACACATAAAAAATGGTCCTGTGACCCAGATCAATAGTCTGTTAACACACATTAACACACTTTTTACATTTTCTTAAGATCAAGCATTGGAACAATGTTTACGGAGCAGAACAGGCACCAACAAGAAACAAGTCCATCACTAGTAAGTATCCACTGCAGTTTATAAAACCGTAGTCAATTTTAAAGGCACAATGCACTCCAAAATATAAATGATCTCTTTTTTTCTCCCTCGTGCCATCCCAGATGTATATCTGACTTTCTTTCCACGGAGATTTTTAGAAAAATTATCATTAAAGAGAATCATATAAAGAGAAATGTGGGAGGAGCTTGAATTTATTGCCTAGCCCTGTTAGTTTGAACCGCGAGAGCCGTCAAAGCTTACGCTACTCCTACGTCGTACATTGACAAGAGTTACTCTTTGGGCGTAATTTGACTTGCATATGGCTGTCTGCCGGAAGCTAGTTATTTAAGTTGATAAAGTTATATGGTAGGGCTGGGGAAATGAATGCGTTAATTTTAGATGCTTAACGCGTTAAAAAAAATAACGCAATTAACGCAGCACTTTTTTTGCCTCGTTTTAATGACTTCCTGTTGCGGAAAAGGCTGAAAATATGCCATCCCGCCCCTCCGTGTTCGGAGATCAGGTTTCATTCTCGCTCAGCTTTCATGAGCGGGTCTTTTCCGCGCCGCGCTCTCCATTCTGTGTGTGTGTGTCGCACTGACACACACACAATGTTGTGTCACACAACATTGAGCTCTTTGCTCAATGTTCTGCTCCGTGTTTGCGCTGCGCGTTCTGCTCTGTTGTTAACGGCCCAAACACTCCAATCATGTACCGATCACACACTGGAAAAGCAAAGTCAAATAACGTGAAATTTCTCAGTAGTAGTCTTCTGTGAAATAGCCCTACTGAGCTGGTATAGTCATGCTGGCAACAATGGTAAAATTACCTGCTCTGATTACATGCTCTTGTAATAATAGCTTTGTAGGACTATGTTTTCAGCCCTAAAATATGGATATGTTTCTTACACGAACCAGTAGCGGCGCCAGGATTTTGATTGTAGGTGGGCCTCCAGAAAACTGGATGGGCCAGTTAAAATAAGCCAAATAGTCCCCTTCATCTCCGTTTCAGCGCTTTTCTGAGGACAGCGACCACGTAGCCTACCTACGCAACACGTTCTAATGAAAGTGCGTATGATCGTATCTATACCACGAATTGTATTTCTCGTGTCATTTATACGCCAAAAATGTAATCAAGACGAGGTGCCGGCGCGACATTGGATTGCACATTAACTGGAGCGTGTCTCATAAAATGTTTTTTTTTTTTTACTTCACAGGCATTCTATATCCTAAATAGACTAGCTATAAAGCTTGAAATTCAAATTCGATACAAATCAATGCACAACTATTCAATACGAATAGAAACAGACTCTCTTAATCCAAATGTGCATTTCTCTAGGCCTAGGCGCATTCACTGCTATACACGGGTTTCTGTGCAACGTCATCACACAGATGCGCGCGCATCTAAGAGGCAGAAAGCAACAGTCTTTACGGCTATATCCAGCAGAAGCAGAGATGACGCGGAGCTGTTGTGCTGTAAACTAACCTAAATGCATAGGGTATGTCATGTTTTTATGATTCGCAAACTTAGTTGGACAATTTCATTCTAGTCAAGTAACTAACGTTTTACATAATGTTATATTAATATGCAAATGAAACACAAGCAAACAGATCCAACTCTGAAATTGCAGTTTATTATTGAGTCAACAAGAATTTACAAACAATGCGAAATCTACGTTAATTACAATGTTCTTTTACAGAACTCGGCATAACATATAGCGGTCTTGCCTCGTGGATGCGCGCGCATCCGGTATTGTTTGTATACAAGAAACCTGTGTATATTATTCTATTTATTAAACGTGTAGAATACTTTTCCAAACCGTTACATACAATATTATAAATATTATATTATTATAAATTCAGAAATTCATGAGATAAAAAACAAACATATTTGAATAACTTTTAAAATGAGGTGAAGTTGAACATGGAGCAGTTTTTCCCGTGTACGGGGATGGAAAACCCGGAGTGGAGTCAGAGCTGAGTGATTACAGAACGCTTAGAGTGGAGAGAGGAAAGTGTTTTCGCTCCACTCCAGGCTTTGATCACATCCCCCTCAGTAATGTAAATAGGCTACACTTCATCTTTCCTTAATTTAAGACCTATTCAAACTGAAATTAAGACATTTATTACACTATTTGAGAAACGTAAGCATATTTACGGCCTTAAAATTATGAAAAGTGAATAAAAAAAATTAGGACAGGCGGGAACCCTGCAATTAACAGAAATCCGTCGTAGCGGCGGAGAACTTTAATCCCTGATACAGACAGCCTTTGCGGGCGGCCTAACCTTACTTGCCTTGCTGGTGTGAGGGGTGGCTACTGGAGGACTTGTTGGGGAAAGGGCGGCCGAGCAGGACGGAGTTTCCTCCTCCTGGTCCAGCTCCTCTGAGCATTTTTTGCTGAATTGAAATGAAAATAAGCTGCTTTGTTTTGTTTTGCGTTTCATATTAGCTACTGTATGTGTCTGTCTCATTGAGCTTGCTTGAAAAGCTTTCGCGCTAAAGTCATTCATTTCATTGGATCGCTTGATGGTGACGATGCAGCCTGTGGGCAGGCTTAAGAGTCCACACGTGGGGTAGAAGCCGCTGATTGGCGCTTTCACTCAAAGCTTTCCTCTGGCTGCTTATTGGATGAACTGGGTCAAAATGGGTGGGCCCGGACCTAAAATGGGTGGGCCCAGGCCCACCCGGGCCCAATGGTAGCGCCGCGGCTGACACGAACGCATCACTTCGCTTCACCTTTCGCCTTGATTAACCTACCAGCGATGTGTGGAGTGCTTTTATCATGGATGGATGCATTTTTATGGACTTATCAAAAAAATCCCACAGGGAGCTACAGAATAAGAAATCTTTAAAGTCCACTTTTTTACTGTCTGTTTCCATCAGTAAAATTACAGGGGTTTTTTCTCTCTTTTTTCTCAGAATTGTGAGGCAGGAACACACAATTGCAAGAAAATATTAGAATTGTGAGCTGGCTTTTTTACTCCCCTCAGAATTTACCCTTCGAGGGAGTTTGATTGACAGGTATTTATTTTTTACATTCTATTTTTACAAAAAAATCTTTTTTTACAAAAATTACACAAATTAAACGTTGAGACATATAAAAAGTAACCTGCTCTGTCTTGTCTCGGCGTTTAGACGTTTCAGCGTTTTTTCTTTGATCCGCAATGTATTTTTTATTGCATGACAACATGATGTGTGGCGTGAGAGCGCCATGGCTTGTTGGACATAGCAACAGTAACTAAAGGACAAATTGCAAGTTTTGCAAATTGCATTAACCATGGCTGTCTTTTAATTATCACTGGACTACTTCGCTCTTGCATCTCCCAAAAGTTATTTTTTGTTTTGTTTTCTTGATTCCATTTTAATGGTTTAATTAAATTGCTATAACCAATTATTTAAAATGTAATGATTTAAGCAAAACTTTCTTCAAAGGTTAAACCAAACTTTTATTTTGACGGATTGCCGTGTAGACCTTTGAGTCTCTCTGTGTTTTATGATATGATGATCGTTTTTCTCAAATGAAGCTAAAATGCTGCTGAAGTGACTCTCAGAGCGGCTGTATTGATGAAGTGCATTAATGTCCTCATATAGGCTAAAAACATCGCAAACGTCATGCCTCAGTGTGTGTGTGGTAAATGAAACAGCGCGTCTGTGCCATTCATTCACAGAGACACAGAACATGCACGATTCCTATTTAAATGGTCTTTATGCGGTTTAATATTGACAGACACTGGTCTATATCGCGATTTTATTTAAGTTTACTGACCTACTTTTCATCTAAAGGTGTAACTAAGTAACCACCGGAAGTGAGTGCACTGCTTGGCGATTTTGAATGTTCCAAAACCAGGAAATGAGATAAGGGCCTATTGGACTTGATAACTTGCAATTGTACCTTTATATCTCACAATTCTGAGAAAAGACAGCAAAAAAAAAAAGAAGCCAGAATTGCTTTTTTTTCTCAGGTTTTACTAATTTATCCTGTGATTCTGACTTTCAAACAGCCAATTGTAAGTTTATCTCGCACTTCTGAGAAAAAAAAGTTTGAATTGTGAGTCGCAATTACCTTTAAAAAAAATTGTATTCCATGCCGGAAACAAGCTTTCATATGCACAGACAGTAGCTCACATTTAACGTGCAGATTGTGCGATACCACAGTTCATTCAATATGGGCCAAGCAGAGAAGCTACCAAACACCTCCATGTTTTCCCTATTTAAATACAGTTACTCGAGTAGTGTAATTCAACCTAGGACGGTGACGCAAAACAAAACGTTGCGCTTTTCTAAGCGTGTAAAGTGGATAACTATATTGTATGGCGGAATACCATAGCAAGTGCTTGGGAGCACTTCGACTTGGCGCAGTAATATCTTCACTCGTGAAAAATCCTCTCACCGGCCTCCGCTCCCTCTCCCAGAAGATATTACTCCGCCAAGTCGAAGTGCTCCCAAGCACTTGCTATGGTATTCCGCCATACAATATAGTTATCCACTTTACACGCTTAGAAAAGCGCAACGTTTTGTTTTGCGTCACCGTCCTAGGTTGAATTACACTACTCGAGTAACTGTATTTAAATAGGGAAAACGTGGAGGTGTTTGGTAGCTTCTCTGCTTGGCCCATATTGAATGAACTGTGGTATCGAAGTGTCGCGGCGCGCCAGAGCGATTAAGTGCACGCACTGAGACGAGAGAGGTATGTATCAACTCGTCTTAGTTAAGGGAATAACATAGTTTAATATGAAAAAACGGTAGAGTATCCCTTTAAAGTCAATATTGCTTGTGTTCTTAATATGTAATATGTATTTGTATTCTTTCTGTTTACACTGTTGCATGATCTTCTTTTATAGGCTATGAGGAAAAACTCTACCATGCACACAGAGAAAGGAGCTCAATTCTGCTAACTGGGAGAGCAGCTGAAAAACAAGAAGAGAAGAACAGTAGAACACCTATTAATGCAGATGACTCTATTATTTTTCTGCAAGAACCAGCAAAGACTGATGATGAGCGCTCTGAGCAAACAGCAGTCAAGACGTGTGATTGCACATTGGACTTTACGGAGTTCTTCATGTAATGTTGGGCATCTACTGTACGCAGAACTTCTAATCATTTATGTGGATGCCATTCATAAACCTGTTAGATTTTTGTGTTTTATTTTTTAGATTAATAAAATTGTATGTTTTAACAATGTTATTGCTAAGCAATTTTTATGTTTAAGAGAACATTTTGGGAACAAAAATAAAACTTCCCACTAAAAACTTTACAAGAATGTTAAGTAGTATTTTTAGGAGTATTTTTAGAGAATGTTATCCTAACTTTTAGAAGAACATTCTAAGAATAAAAATAAAACTTCCTGCTAAAAACTTTATGAGAATGTAAAGGGATAATGTTCTAAAAATGTTATGATTAAACCTTTATAGAAGGTCATCACAAAACATTTTTAGAGTGTTCTTAGAGAATGTTATCCTACCTTTTAGGAGAACATTCTGGGAACTTTAATAAAACTACTCAATGAAAATGTTATAAGAACATTAGGGAATAATGTTCCGACAATGTTATCATTAAACATTTTTAGAATGTTTTTAAAGAATGTTTTCCTACCTTTTAGGAGAACATTCTGGGAACTTAAATAAAACTACCCGCTAAAAATGTTATAAGAACATTAGGGAATAATGTTCCAACAATGTTATCATTAAACATTTTTAGAATGTTTTTAAAGAATGTTTTCCTACCTTTTAGGAGAACATTCTGGGAACTTAAATAAAACTACCCGCTAAAAATGTTATAAGAACATTAGGGAATAATGTTCCAACAATGTTATCATTAAACATTTTTAGAATGTTTTTAAAGAATGTTTTCCTACCTTTTAGGAGAACATTCTGGGAACTTAAATAAAACTACCCGCTAAAAATGTTATAAGAACATTAGGGAATAATGTTCCAACAATGTTATCATTAAACATTTTTAGAATGTTTTTAGAGAATGTTTTCCTACCTTTTACAAGAACATTCTGGGAACTTAAATAAAACTACCCGCTAAAAACATTATTATAACATTTCAAGATAATGTTCTCAGAACAGTTTTAGAACAAAAAAATTCTAGCTGGGACTGCAGCCAATGAAGTTCTTTTAGGATAGGGGATATATGCGACCTCCTATTAGTACGTGTCAGAATTCTAGCTGCAGAGTTTAGTGTGAACTAGTTTTGTTGAAGATGTTCTGATGTGAAATGCTATGTGCAATGAAAATAAACACAGTTCAAATATTTTTGTTCTTTTTCCATTTTAATGAAATAAAATGTGAATTGTATTTATTGCAACCCTAATCTGTTAAGAAGTGCTATTTCTGTATTACTTAAAATATATGTCAGATATATTGAGCACACGTCTTCTGATTTCAGCCTGTCCGTCTGGTTATTACGGCGCCGACTGTAAACAGACATGTGTGTGTGAACGGGGCGAATGCAATCGCTTCAGAGGGTGTGTGTGTGCAGGCAGGCACGGAGCTCGCTGTGAGAGACCAGGTGAACATCATTTCAATTCAAAGCGAGTGTGTTTCTGGGAGATTTCCGGGCTCATGTCTGCATGTGGTTTCTTCGAAAGACACGAGACCGGTGATCGCGAGCAGTCTGAGAGACATCGAGCTCAACTCCGGCGCCACACTCACGACCAACTGCTCTGCGTCCGGCCAGCCCGCTCCTCTACACGGGGAAATAACCCTGCTCAAACCCGACAGATCCTCGCTCGCCGTGAGTCGGTCGCAGTGACATCGTCAGTACACGAGTTCATCTAATCTCGGAGAAATCTGATCGTCTCTTGTTTTTCTCAGGCAGTGGACACACAGACAGAGAACGGTCAGACAACGTCCACGTTCAGGCTGGAGAAGACCACTCTATCTGCCGCTGGCCGCTGGTTGTGTCAGGTGAAAACCAAAAGCTTTCAGGAGGAGAAGGACTTTATGGTGAATGTCAAAGGTGAGATTCTTTAACCTACTCCATTTCTTTCCCAGCAAAGATCCAAACAATCATAACGGAGTGTCTCAAAAGCCAAAATGTTGCATGGCTTTGAAATTAGCAATGTCCATTGTGGGAATATTAAAAGTAACTATTTAATGTGGAAGGCAGCCATGATACCGTATACAAGTAAATAACAATAAGTCAACACTGTCTCCCCAAGATTGCCAATCATTGTTTTCCGAAGGCTTCTCTTCATGCCCATTCTGTACAACACTAAATCTGTTCCTGCGCCGGTTCACTGTGTTTGAGATGCTGTTAACATTCACAAACATCTCACAGAGCACTAACTGCATAATGTGCAAATACAATATTTTCATGGCATTTACACTGATCGTGATTAAAATAATGTTTGCCGTCTCTGTCCCACAATAAAAAGTCTTTGTAAACACACTTTGTCATGGTAAATGTGACTTCTCTGTCCTTCATTATGTTAAGATGACTTAACTATCGGCGCCCTATGTTTGTAATTCTGTGAATTTATAAATCAATGAATTGCAGCCCGGATCTTGGCACTGGATCTGCGGTCTGAGGATTAGTGACCTCTAATGTAGAACGTGTGTGCAGTCTAAAGCAGGAGATAGTGTCCTCTAATGTAGAACGTGTGTGCTGTCTAAAGCAGGAGATGGTGTCCTCTAATGTAGAACGTGTGTGCGGTCTAAAGCAGGAGATAGTGTCCTCTAATGTAGAACGTGTGTGCGGTCTAAAGCAGGAGATAGTGTCCTCTAATGTAGAACGTGTGTGCAGTCTAAAGCAGGAGATAGTGTCCTCTAATGTAGAACGTGTGTGCGGTCTAAAGCAGGAGATAGTGTCCTCTAATGTAGAACGTGTGTGCGGTCTAAAGCAGGAGATAGTGTCCTCTAATGTAGAACGTGTGTGCAGTCTAAAGCAGGAGATAGTGTCCTCTAATGTAGAACGTGTGTGCGGTCTAAAGCAGGAGATAGTGTCCTCTAATGTAGAACGTGTGTGCGGTCTAAAGCAGGAGATAGTGTCCTCTAATGTAGAACGTGTGTGCAGTCTAAAGCAGGAGATAGTGTCCTCTAATGTAGAACGTGTGTGCGGTCTAAAGCAGGAGATAGTGTCCTCTAATGTAGAACGTGTGTGCAGTCTAAAGCAGGAGATAGTGTCCTCTAATGTAGAACGTGTGCGGTCTAAAGCAGGAGATAGTGTCCTCTAATGTAGAGCGTGTGTGCGGTCTAAAGCAGGAGATACTGTCCTCTAATGTAGAACGTGTGTGCGGTCTAAAGCAGGAGATAGTGTCCTCTAATGTAGAACGTGTGTGCAGTCTAAAGCAGGAGATAGTGTCCTCTAATGTAGAACGTGTGTGCGGTCTAAAGCAGGAGATAGTGTCCTCTAATGTAGAACGTGTGTGCAGTCTAAAGCAGGAGATAGTGTCCTCTAATGTAGAACGTGTGTGCGGTCTAAAGCAGGAGATAGTGTCCTCTAATGTAGAACGTGTGTGCAGTCTAAAGCAGGAGATAGTGTCCTCTAATGTAGAACGTGTGTGCGGTCTAAAGCAGGAGATAGTGTCCTCTAATGTAGAACGTGTGTGCAGTCTAAAGCAGGAGATAGTGTCCTCTAATGTAGAACGTGTGTGCGGTCTAAAGCAGGAGATAGTGTCCTCTAATGTAGAACGTGTGTGCAGTCTAAAGCAGGAGATAGTGTCCTCTAATGTAGAACGTGTGTGCGGTCTAAAGCAGGAGATAGTGTCCTCTAATGTAGAACGTGTGTGCAGTCTAAAGCAGGAGATAGTGTCCTCTAATGTAGAGCGTGTGTGCAGTCTAAAGCAGGAGATAGTGTCCTCTAATGTAGAACGTGTGTGCAGTCTAAAGCAGGAGATAGTGTCCTCTAATGTAGAACGTGTGTGCAGTCTAAAGCAGGAGATAGTGTCCTCTAATGTAGAGCGTGTGTGCAGTCTAAAGCAGGAGATAGTGTCCTCTAATGTAGAACGTGTGTGCAGTCTAAAGCAGGAGATAGTGTCCTCTAATGTAGAGCGTGTGTGCAGTCTAAAGCAGGAGATAGTGTCCTCTAATGTAGAACGTGTGTGCAGTCTAAAGCAGGAGATAGTGTCCTCTAATGTAGAACGTGTGTGCAGTCTAAAGCAGGAGATAGTGTCCTCTAATGTAGAGCGTGTGTGCGGTCTAAAGCAGGAGATACTGTCCTCTAATGTAGAACGTGTGTGCGGTCTAAAGCAGGAGATAGTGTCCTCTAATGTAGAACGTGTGTGCAGTCTAAAGCAGGAGATAGTGTCCTCTAATGTAGAACGTGTGCGGTCTAAAGCAGGAGATAGTGTCCTCTAATGTAGAGCGTGTGTGCGGTCTAAAGCAGGAGATACTGTCCTCTAATGTAGAACGTGTGTGCGGTCTAAAGCAGGAGATAGTGTCCTCTAATGTAGAACGTGTGTGCAGTCTAAAGCAGGAGATAGTGTCCTCTAATGTAGAACGTGTGTGCGGTCTAAAGCAGGAGATAGTGTCCTCTAATGTAGAACGTGTGTGCAGTCTAAAGCAGGAGATAGTGTCCTCTAATGTAGAACGTGTGTGCAGTCTAAAGCAGGAGATAGTGTCCTCTAATGTAGAACGTGTGTGCAGTCTAAAGCAGGAGATAGTGTCCTCTAATGTAGAACGTGTGTGCAGTCTAAAGCAGGAGATAGTGTCCTCTAATGTAGAACGTGTGTGCAGTCTTAAGCAGGAGATAGTGTCCTCTAATGTAGAACGTGTGTGCGGTCTAAAGCAGGAGATAGTGTCCTCTAATGTAGAACGTGTGTGCGGTCTAAAGCAGGAGATAGTGTCCTCTAATGTAGAACGTGTGTGCGGTCTAAAGCAGGAGATAGTGTCCTCTAATGTAGAACGTGTGTGCGGTCTAAAGCAGGAGATAGTGTCCTCTAATGTAGAACGTGTGTGCAGTCTAAAGCAGGAGATAGTGTCCTCTAATGTAGAACGTGTGTGCGGTCTAAAGCAGGAGATAGTGTCCTCTAATGTAGAACGTGTGTGCAGTCTAAAGCAGGAGATAGTGTCCTCTAATGTAGAACGTGTGTGCAGTCTAAAGCAGGAGATAGTGTCCTCTAATGTAGAATGTGTGTGCGGTCTAAAGCAGGAGATAGTGTCCTCTAATGTAGAACGTGTGTGCGGTCTAAAGCAGGAGATAGTGTCCTCTAATGTAGAACGTGTGCGGTCTAAAGCAGGAGATAGTGTCCTCTAATGTAGAACGTGTGTGCGGTCTAAAGCAGGAGATAGTGTCCTCTAATGTAGAACGTGTGTGCGGTCTAAAGCAGGAGATAGTGTCCTCTAATGTAGAACGTGTGTGCAGTCTAAAGCAGGAGATAGTGTCCTCTAATGTAGAACGTGTGTGCGGTCTAAAGCAGGAGATAGTGTCCTCTAATGTAGAACGTGTGTGCAGTCTAAAGCAGGAGATAGTGTCCTCTAATGTAGAACGTGTGTGCGGTCTAAAGCAGGAGATAGTGTCCTCTAATGTAGAACGTGTGTGCAGTCTAAAGCAGGAGATAGTGTCCTCTAATGTAGAACGTGTGTGCGGTCTAAAGCAGGAGATAGTGTCCTCTAATGTAGAACGTGTGTGCAGTCTAAAGCAGGAGATAGTGTCCTCTAATGTAGAACGTGTGTGCGGTCTAAAGCAGGAGATAGTGTCCTCTAATGTAGAACGTGTGTGCAGTCTAAAGCAGGAGATAGTGTCCTCTAATGTAGAACGTGTGTGCAGTCTAAAGCAGGAGATAGTGTCCTCTAATGTAGAACGTGTGTGCGGTCTAAAGCAGGAGATAGTGTCCTCTAATGTAGAACGTGTGTGCAGTCTAAAGCAGGAGATAGTGTCCTCTAATGTAGAACGTGTGTGCAGTCTAAAGCAGGAGATAGTGTCCTCTAATGTAGAACGTGTGTGCGGTCTAAAGCAGGAGATAGTGTCCTCTAATGTAGAACGTGTGTGCAGTCTAAAGCAGGAGATAGTGTCCTCTAATGTAGAACGTGTGTGCGGTCTAAAGCAGGAGATAGTGTCCTCTAATGTAGAACGTGTGTGCGGTCTAAAGCAGGAGATAGTGTCCTCTAATGTAGAACGTGTGTGCAGTCTAAAGCAGGAGATAGTGTCCTCTAATGTAGAACGTGTGTGCAGTCTAAAGCAGGAGATAGTGTCCTCTAATGTAGAACGTGTGTGCAGTCTAAAGCAGGAGATAGTGTCCTCTAATGTAGAACGTGTGTGCAGTCTAAAGCAGGAGATAGTGTCCTCTAATGTAGAACGTGTGTGCAGTCTAAAGCAGGAGATAGTGTCCTCTAATGTAGAACGTGTGTGCGGTCTAAAGCAGGAGATAGTGTCCTCTAATGTAGAACGTGTGTGCAGTCTAAAGCAGGAGATACTGTCCTCTAATGTAGAACGTGTGTGCAGTCTAAAGCAGGAGATAGTGTCCTCTAATGTAGAACGTGTGTGCAGTCTAAAGCAGGAGATACTGTCCTCTAATGTAGAACGTGTGTGCAGTCTAAAGCAGGAGATAGTGTCCTCTAATGTAGAACGTGTGTGCAGTCTAAAGCAGGAGATAGTGTCCTCTAATGTAGAACGTGTGTGCAGTCTAAAGCAGGAGATACTGTCCTCTAATGTAGAACGTGTGCGGTCTAAAGCAGGAGATAGTGTCCTCTAATGTAGAACGTGTGTGCAGTCTAAAGCAGGAGATGGTGTCCTCTAATGTAGAACGTGTGTGCGGTCTAAAGCAGGAGATAGTGTCCTCTAATGTAGAACGTGTGCGGTCTAAAGCAGGAGATAGTGTCCTCTAATGTAGAGCGTGTGTGCAGTCTAAAGCAGGAGATGGTGTCCTCTAATGTAGAACGTGTGCGGTCTAAAGCAGGAGATAGTGTCCTCTAATGTAGAGCGTGTGTGCGGTCTAAAGCAGGAGATAGTGTCCTCTAATGTAGAACGTGTGTGCGGTCTAAAGCAGGAGATGGTGTCCTCTAATGTAGAACGTGTGTGCGGTCTAAAGCAGGAGATAGTGTCCTCTAATGTAGAACGTGTGTGCGGTCTAAAGCAGGAGATAGTGTCCTCTAATGTAGAACGTGTGTGCAGTCTAAAGCAGGAGATAGTGTCCTCTAATGTAGAACGTGTGTGCGGTCTAAAGCAGGAGATAGTGTCCTCTAATGTAGAACGTGTGTGCGGTCTAAAGCAGGAGATAGTGTCCTCTAATGTAGAACGTGTGTGCAGTCTAAAGCAGGAGATAGTGTCCTCTAATGTAGAACGTGTGTGCGGTCTAAAGCAGGAGATGGTGTCCTCTAATGTAGAACGTGTGTGCGGTCTAAAGCAGGAGATAGTGTCCTCTAATGTAGAACGTGTGTGCGGTCTAAAGCAGGAGATAGTGTCCTCTAATGTAGAACGTGTGTGCAGTCTAAAGCAGGAGATAGTGTCCTCTAATGTAGAACGTGTGTGCGGTCTAAAGCAGGAGATAGTGTCCTCTAATGTAGAACGTGTGTGCAGTCTAAAGCAGGAGATAGTGTCCTCTAATGTAGAACGTGTGTGCAGTCTACAGCAGGAGATAGTGTCCTCTAATGTAGAACGTGTGTGCAGTCTAAAGCAGGAGATAGTGTCCTCTAATGTAGAACGTGTGTGCGGTCTAAAGCAGGAGATACTGTCCTCTAATGTAGAACGTGTGTGCAGTCTAAAGCAGGAGATAGTGTCCTCTAATGTAGAACGTGTGTGCGGTCTAAAGCAGGAGATAGTGTCCTCTAATGTAGAACGTGTGTGCGGTCTAAAGCAGGAGATAGTGTCCTCTAATGTAGAATGTGTGTGCGGTCTAAAGCAGGAGATAGTGTCCTCTAATGTAGAACGTGTGTGCGGTCTAAAGCAGGAGATACTGTCCTCTAATGTAGAACGTGTGTGCGGTCTAAAGCAGGAGATAGTGTCCTCTAATGTAGAATGTGTGTGCGGTCTAAAGCAGGAGATACTGTCCTCTAATGTAGAACGTGTGTGCAGTCTAAAGCAGGAGATAGTGTCCTCTAATGTAGAACGTGTGTGCGGTCTAAAGCAGGAGATAGTGTCCTCTAATGTAGAACGTGTGTGCGGTCTAAAGCAGGAGATAGTGTCCTCTAATGTAGAATGTGTGTGCGGTCTAAAGCAGGAGATAGTGTCCTCTAATGTAGAACGTGTGTGCGGTCTAAAGCAGGAGATACTGTCCTCTAATGTAGAACGTGTGTGCGGTCTAAAGCAGGAGATAGTGTCCTCTAATGTAGAATGTGTGTGCAGTCTAAAGCAGGAGATAGTGTCCTCTAATGTAGAACGTGTGTGCGGTCTAAAGCAGGAGATACTGTCCTCTAATGTAGAACGTGTGTGCGGTCTAAAGCAGGAGATAGTGTCCTCTAATGTAGAATGTGTGTGCGGTCTAAAGCAGGAGATAGTGTCCTCTAATGTAGAACGTGTGTGCAGTCTAAAGCAGGAGATGGTGTCCTCTAATGTAGAACGTGTGTGCAGTCTAAAGCAGGAGATAGTGTCCTCTAATGTAGAACGTGTGTGCGGTCTAAAGCAGGAGATAGTGTCCTCTAATGTAGAACGTGTGTGCGGTCTAAAGCAGGAGATAGTGTCCTCTAATGTAGAACGTGTGTGCAGTCTAAAGCAGGAGATAGTGTCCTCTAATGTAGAACGTGTGTGCAGTCTAAAGCAGGAGATAGTGTCCTCTAATGTAGAACGTGTGTGCAGTCTAAAGCAGGAGATAGTGTCCTCTAATGTAGAATGTGTGTGCGGTCTAAAGCAGGAGATAGTGTCCTCTAATGTAGAACGTGTGTGCAGTCTAAAGCAGGAGATGGTGTCCTCTAATGTAGAACGTGTGTGCAGTCTAAAGCAGGAGATAGTGTCCTCTAATGTAGAACGTGTGTGCGGTCTAAAGCAGGAGATAGTGTCCTCTAATGTAGAACGTGTGTGCGGTCTAAAGCAGGAGATAGTGTCCTCTAATGTAGAACGTGTGTGCGGTCTAAAGCAGGAGATGGTGTCCTCTAATGTAGAACGTGTGTGCAGTCTAAAGCAGGAGATAGTGTCCTCTAATGTAGAACGTGTGTGCGGTCTAAAGCAGGAGATGGTGTCCTCTAATGTAGAACGTGTGTGCAGTCTAAAGCAGGAGATAGTGTCCTCTAATGTAGAACGTGTGTGCAGTCTAAAGCAGGAGATAGTGTCCTCTAATGTAGAACGTGTGTGCAGTCTAAAGCAGGAGATAGTGTCCTCTAATGTAGAACGTGTGTGCGGTCTAAAGCAGGAGATGGTGTCCTCTAATGTAGAACGTGTGTGCGGTCTAAAGCAGGAGATAGTGTCCTCTAATGTAGAACGTGTGTGCGGTCTAAAGCAGGAGATAGTGTCCTCTAATGTAGAACGTGTGTGCGGTCTAAAGCAGGAGATAGTGTCCTCTAATGTAGAACGTGTGTGCGGTCTAAAGCAGGAGATGGTGTCCTCTAATGTAGAACGTGTGTGCGGTCTAAAGCAGGAGATAGTGTCCTCTAATGTAGAACGTGTGTGCGGTCTAAAGCAGGAGATAGTGTCCTCTAATGTAGAACGTGTGTGCGGTCTAAAGCAGGAGATGGTGTCCTCTAATGTAGAACGTGTGTGCGGTCTAAAGCAGGAGATAGTGTCCTCTAATGTAGAACGTGTGTGCGGTCTAAAGCAGGAGATAGTGTCCTCTAATGTAGAACGTGTGTGCGGTCTAAAGCAGGAGATGGTTTCCTCTAATGTAGAACGTGTGTGCGGTCTAAAGCAGGAGATAGTGTCCTCTAATGTAGAACGTGTGTGCAGTCTAAAGCAGGAGATAGTGTCCTCTAATGTAGAACGTGTGTGCGGTCTAAAGCAGGAGATAGTGTCCTCTAATGTAGAACGTGTGTGCGGTCTAAAGCAGGAGATAGTGTCCTCTAATGTAGAACGTGTGTGCTGTCTAAAGCAGGAGATGGTGTCCTCTAATGTAGAACGTGTGTGCGGTCTAAAGCAGGAGATAGTGTCCTCTAATGTAGAACGTGTGTGCTGTCTAAAGCAGGAGATGGTGTCCTCTAATGTAGAACGTGTGTGCGGTCTAAAGCAGGAGATAGTGTCCTCTAATGTAGAACGTGTGTGCGGTCTAAAGCAGGAGATAGTGTCCTCTAATGTAGAACGTGTGTGCAGTCTAAAGCAGGAGATAGTGTCCTCTAATGTAGAACGTGTGTGCGGTCTAAAGCAGGAGATAGTGTCCTCTAATGTAAAACGTGTGTGCGGTCTAAAGCAGGAGATAGTGTCCTCTAATGTAGAACGTGTGTGCAGTCTAAAGCAGGAGATAGTGTCCTCTAATGTAGAACGTGTGTGCGGTCTAAAGCAGGAGATAGTGTCCTCTAATGTAGAACGTGTGTGCAGTCTAAAGCAGGAGATAGTGTCCTCTAATGTAGAACGTGTGTGCAGTCTAAAGCAGGAGATAGTGTCCTCTAATGTAGAACGTGTGTGCAGTCTAAAGCAGGAGATAGTGTCCTCTAATGTAGAACGTGTGTGCGGTCTAAAGCAGGAGATGGTGTCCTCTAATGTAGAACGTGTGTGCGGTCTAAAGCAGGAGATAGTGTCCTCTAATGTAAAACGTGTGTGCGGTCTAAAGCAGGAGATAGTGTCCTCTAATGTAGAACGTGTGTGCAGTCTAAAGCAGGAGATAGTGTCCTCTAATGTAGAACGTGTGTGCGGTCTAAAGCAGGAGATAGTGTCCTCTAATGTAGAACGTGTGTGCAGTCTAAAGCAGGAGATAGTGTCCTCTAATGTAGAACGTGTGTGCGGTCTAAAGCAGGAGATAGTGTCCTCTAATGTAGAACGTGTGTGCAGTCTAAAGCAGGAGATAGTGTCCTCTAATGTAGAACGTGTGTGCAGTCTAAAGCAGGAGATAGTGTCCTCTAATGTAGAACGTGTGCGGTCTAAAGCAGGAGATAGTGTCCTCTAATGTAGAGCGTGTGTGCGGTCTAAAGCAGGAGATACTGTCCTCTAATGTAGAACGTGTGTGCGGTCTAAAGCGGAGATAGTGTCCTCTAATGTAGAACGTGTGTGCCGGTCTAAAGCAGGAGATAGTGACCTCTAATGTAGAACGTGTGTGCAGTCTAAAGCAGGAGATAGTGTCCTCTAATGTAGAACGTGTGTGCAGTCTAAAGCAGGAGATAGTGTCCTCTAATGTAGAACGTGTGCGGTCTAGAAGCAGGAGATAGTGTCCTCTAATGTAGAGCGTGTGTGCGGTCTAAAGCAGGAGATACTGTCCTCTAATGTAGAACGTGTGTGCGGTCTAAAGCAGGAGATAGTGTCCTCTAATGTAGAACGTGTGTGCAGTCTAAAGCAGGAGATAGTGTCCTCTAATGTAGAACGTGTGTGCGGTCTAAAGCAGGAGATAGTGTCCTCTAATGTAGAACGTGTGTGCAGTCTAAAGCAGGAGATAGTGTCCTCTAATGTAGAACGTGTGTGCGGTCTAAAGCAGGAGATAGTGTCCTCTAATGTAGAACGTGTGTGCAGTCTAAAGCAGGAGATAGTGTCCTCTAATGTAGAACGTGTGTGCAGTCTAAAGCAGGAGATAGTGTCCTCTAATGTAGAACGTGTGTGCAGTCTAAAGCAGGAGATAGTGTCCTCTAATGTAGAACGTGTGTGCGGTCTAAAGCAGGAGATAGTGTCCTCTAATGTAGAACGTGTGTGCGGTCTAAAGCAGGAGATAGTGTCCTCTAATGTAGAACGTGTGTGCGGTCTAAAGCAGGAGATAGTGTCCTCTAATGTAGAACGTGTGTGCAGTCTAAAGCAGGAGATAGTGTCCTCTAATGTAGAGCGTGTGTGCGGTCTAAAGCAGGAGATAGTGTCCTCTAATGTAGAACGTGTGTGCAGTCTAAAGCAGGAGATAGTGTCCTCTAATGTAGAACGTGTGCGGTCTAAAGCAGGAGATAGTGTCCTCTAATGTAGAGCGTGTGTGCGGTCTAAAGCAGGAGATACTGTCCTCTAATGTAGAACGTGTGTGCGGTCTAAAGCAGGAGATAGTGTCCTCTAATGTAGAACGTGTGTGCAGTCTAAAGCAGGAGATAGTGTCCTCTAATGTAGAACGTGTGTGCGGTCTAAAGCAGGAGATAGTGTCCTCTAATGTAGAACGTGTGTGCAGTCTAAAGCAGAGATAGTGTCCTCTAATGTAGAACGTGTGTGCAGTCTAAAGCAGGAGATAGTGTCCTCTAATGTAGAACGTGTGTGCGGTCTAAAGCAGGAGATAGTGTCCTCTAATGTAGAGCGTGTGTGCGGTCTAAAGCAGGAGATACTGTCCTCTAATGTAGAACGTGTGTGCGGTCTAAAGCAGGAGATGGTGTCCTCTAATGTAGAATGTGTGTGCAGTCTAAAGCAGGAGATAGTGTCCTCTAATGTAGAACGTGTGTGCGGTCTAAAGCAGGAGATAGTGTCCTCTAATGTAGAACGTGTGTGCAGTCTAAAGCAGGAGATAGTGTCCTCTAATGTAGAACGTGTGTGCAGTCTAAAGCAGGAGATAGTGTCCTCTAATGTAGAACGTGTGTGCGGTCTAAAGCAGGAGATAGTGTCCTCTAATGTAGAACGTGTGTGCGGTCTAAAGCAGGAGATAGTGTCCTCTAATGTAGAACGTGTGTGCGGTCTAAAGCAGGAGATAGTGTCCTCTAATGTAGAACGTGTGTGCGGTCTAAAGCAGGAGATAGTGTCCTCTAATGTAGAACGTGTGTGCAGTCTAAAGCAGGAGATAGTGTCCTCTAATGTAGAACGTGTGTGCAGTCTAAAGCAGGAGATAGTGTCCTCTAATGTAGAACGTGTGTGCGGTCTAAAGCAGGAGATAGTGTCCTCTAATGTAGAACGTGTGTGCAGTCTAAAGCAGGAGATAGTGTCCTCTAATGTAGAACGTGTGTGCAGTCTAAAGCAGGAGATAGTGTCCTCTAATGTAGAACGTGTGTGCGGTCTAAAGCAGGAGATAGTGTCCTCTAATGTAGAACGTGTGTGCAGTCTAAAGCAGGAGATAGTGTCCTCTAATGTAGAACGTGTGTGCAGTCTAAAGCAGGAGATAGTGTCCTCTAATGTAGAACGTGTGTGCAGTCTAAAGCAGGAGATAGTGTCCTCTAATGTAGAACGTGTGTGCAGTCTAAAGCAGGAGATACTGTCCTCTAATGTAGAACGTGTGTGCGGTCTAAAGCAGGAGATACTGTCCTCTAATGTAGAACGTGTGTGCGGTCTAAAGCAGGAGATAGTGTCCTCTAATGTAGAACGTGTGTGCAGTCTAAAGCAGGAGATAGTGTCCTCTAATGTAGAACGTGTGTGCGGTCTAAAGCAGGAGATAGTGTCCTCTAATGTAGAACGTGTGTGCGGTCTAAAGCAGGAGATAGTGTCCTCTAATGTAGAACGTGTGTGCAGTCTAAAGCAGGAGATAGTGTCCTCTAATGTAGAACGTGTGTGCGGTCTAAAGCAGGAGATAGTGTCCTCTAATGTAGAACGTGTGTGCGGTCTAAAGCAGGAGATAGTGTCCTCTAATGTAGAACGTGTGTGCAGTCTAAAGCAGGAGATAGTGTCCTCTAATGTAGAACGTGTGTGCAGTCTAAAGCAGGAGATAGTGTCCTCTAATGTAGAACGTGTGTGCAGTCTAAAGCAGGAGATAGTGTCCTCTAATGTAGAACGTGTGTGCAGTCTAAAGCAGGAGATAGTGTCCTCTAATGTAGAACGTGTGTGCGGTCTAAAGCAGGAGATGGTGTCCTCTAATGTAGAACGTGTGTGCGGTCTAAAGCAGGAGATAGTGTCCTCTAATGTAGAACGTGTGTGCAGTCTAAAGCAGGAGATAGTGTCCTCTAATGTAGAACGTGTGTGCGGTCTAAAGCAGGAGATAGTGTCCTCTAATGTAGAACGTGTGTGCAGTCTAAAGCAGGAGATAGTGTCCTCTAATGTAGAACGTGTGTGCAGTCTAAAGCAGGAGATAGTGTCCTCTAATGTAGAACGTGTGTGCAGTCTAAAGCAGGAGATAGTGTCCTCTAATGTAGAACGTGTGTGCAGTCTAAAGCAGGAGATAGTGTCCTCTAATGTAGAACGTGTGTGCGGTCTAAAGCAGGAGATAGTGTCCTCTAATGTAGAACGTGTGTGCAGTCTAAAGCAGGAGATAGTGTCCTCTAATGTAGAACGTGTGTGCAGTCTAAAGCAGGAGATAGTGTCCTCTAATGTAGAACGTGTGTGCAGTCTAAAGCAGGAGATAGTGTCCTCTAATGTAGAACGTGTGTGCAGTCTAAAGCAGGAGATACTGTCCTCTAATGTAGAACGTGTGTGCGGTCTAAAGCAGGAGATACTGTCCTCTAATGTAGAACGTGTGTGCGGTCTAAAGCAGGAGATAGTGTCCTCTAATGTAGAACGTGTGTGCGGTCTAAAGCAGGAGATAGTGTCCTCTAATGTAGAACGTGTGTGCGGTCTAAAGCAGGAGATAGTGTCCTCTAATGTAGAACGTGTGTGCAGTCTAAAGCAGGAGATAGTGTCCTCTAATGTAGAACGTGTGTGCGGTCTAAAGCAGGAGATAGTGTCCTCTAATGTAGAACGTGTGTGCAGTCTAAAGCAGGAGATACTGTCCTCTAATGTAGAACGTGTGTGCAGTCTAAAGCAGGAGATAGTGTCCTCTAATGTAGAACGTGTGTGCGGTCTAAAGCAGGAGATAGTGTCCTCTAATGTAGAACGTGTGTGCGGTCTAAAGCAGGAGATAGTGTCCTCTAATGTAGAACGTGTGTGCAGTCTAAAGCAGGAGATAGTGTCCTCTAATGTAGAACGTGTGTGCGGTCTAAAGCAGGAGATAGTGTCCTCTAATGTAGAACGTGTGTGCAGTCTAAAGCAGGAGATAGTGTCCTCTAATGTAGAACGTGTGTGCAGTCTAAAGCAGGAGATGGTGTCCTCTAATGTAGAACGTGTGTGCAGTCTAAAGCAGGAGATAGTGTCCTCTAATGTAGAACGTGTGTGCAGTCTAAAGCAGGAGATGGTGTCCTCTAATGTAGAACGTGTGCGGTCTAAAGCAGGAGATAGTGTCCTCTAATGTAGAGCGTGTGTGCAGTCTAAAGCAGGAGATGGTGTCCTCTAATGTAGAACGTGTGCGGTCTAAAGCAGGAGATAGTGTCCTCTAATGTAGAACGTGTGTGCGGTCTAAAGCAGGAGATAGTGTCCTCTAATGTAGAGCGTGTGTGCAGTCTAAAGCAGGAGATGGTGTCCTCTAATGTAGAACGTGTGTGCGGTCTAAAGCAGGAGATAGTGTCCTCTAATGTAGAACGTGTGTGCAGTCTAAAGCAGGAGATAGTGTCCTCTAATGTAGAACGTGTGTGCGGTCTAAAGCAGGAGATAGTGTCCTCTAATGTAGAACGTGTGTGCAGTCTACAGCAGGAGATAGTGTCCTCTAATGTAGAACGTGTGTGCAGTCTAAAGCAGGAGATAGTGTCCTCTAATGTAGAACGTGTGTGCGGTCTAAAGCAGGAGATACTGTCCTCTAATGTAGAACGTGTGTGCAGTCTAAAGCAGGAGATAGTGTCCTCTAATGTAGAACGTGTGTGCGGTCTAAAGCAGGAGATAGTGTCCTCTAATGTAGAACGTGTGTGCGGTCTAAAGCAGGAGATAGTGTCCTCTAATGTAGAACGTGTGTGCAGTCTAAAGCAGGAGATAGTGTCCTCTAATGTAGAACGTGTGTGCGGTCTAAAGCAGGAGATAGTGTCCTCTAATGTAGAACGTGTGTGCGGTCTAAAGCAGGAGATACTGTCCTCTAATGTAGAACGTGTGTGCGGTCTAAAGCAGGAGATAGTGTCCTCTAATGTAGAACGTGTGTGCAGTCTAAAGCAGGAGATAGTGTCCTCTAATGTAGAACGTGTGTGCAGTCTAAAGCAGGAGATAGTGTCCTCTAATGTAGAACGTGTGTGCAGTCTAAAGCAGGAGATAGTGTCCTCTAATGTAGAACGTGTGTGCAGTCTAAAGCAGGAGATAGTGTCCTCTAATGTAGAATGTGTGTGCGGTCTAAAGCAGGAGATAGTGTCCTCTAATGTAGAACGTGTGTGCAGTCTAAAGCAGGAGATGGTGTCCTCTAATGTAGAACGTGTGTGCAGTCTAAAGCAGGAGATAGTGTCCTCTAATGTAGAACGTGTGTGCGGTCTAAAGCAGGAGATAGTGTCCTCTAATGTAGAACGTGTGTGCAGTCTAAAGCAGGAGATAGTGTCCTCTAATGTAGAACGTGTGTGCAGTCTAAAGCAGGAGATAGTGTCCTCTAATGTAGAACGTGTGTGCAGTCTAAAGCAGGAGATAGTGTCCTCTAATGTAGAACGTGTGTGCGGTCTAAAGCAGGAGATGGTGTCCTCTAATGTAGAACGTGTGTGCGGTCTAAAGCAGGAGATAGTGTCCTCTAATGTAGAACGTGTGTGCGGTCTAAAGCAGGAGATAGTGTCCTCTAATGTAGAACGTGTGTGCAGTCTAAAGCAGGAGATAGTGTCCTCTAATGTAGAACGTGTGTGCAGTCTAAAGCAGGAGATAGTGTCCTCTAATGTAGAACGTGTGTGCAGTCTAAAGCAGGAGATAGTGTCCTCTAATGTAGAACGTGTGTGCAGTCTAAAGCAGGAGATAGTGTCCTCTAATGTAGAACGTGTGTGCGGTCTAAAGCAGGAGATAGTGTCCTCTAATGTAGAACGTGTGTGCGGTCTAAAGCAGGAGATAGTGTCCTCTAATGTAGAACGTGTGTGCGGTCTAAAGCAGGAGATAGTGTCCTCTAATGTAGAACGTGTGTGCGGTCTAAAGCAGGAGATAGTGTCCTCTAATGTAGAACGTGTGTGCGGTCTAAAGCAGGAGATAGTGTCCTCTAATGTAGAACGTGTGTGCAGTCTAAAGCAGGAGATAGTGTCCTCTAATGTAGAACGTGTGTGCGGTCTAAAGCAGGAGATACTGTCCTCTAATGTAGAACGTGTGTGCAGTCTAAAGCAGGAGATAGTGTCCTCTAATGTAGAACGTGTGTGCGGTCTAAAGCAGGAGATAGTGTCCTCTAATGTAGAACGTGTGTGCAGTCTAAAGCAGGAGATAGTGTCCTCTAATGTAGAACGTGTGTGCGGTCTAAAGCAGGAGATAGTGTCCTCTAATGTAGAACGTGTGTGCAGTCTAAAGCAGGAGATAGTGTCCTCTAATGTAGAACGTGTGTGCAGTCTAAAGCAGGAGATAGTGTCCTCTAATGTAGAACGTGTGTGCAGTCTAAAGCAGGAGATAGTGTCCTCTAATGTAGAATGTGTGTGCGGTCTAAAGCAGGAGATAGTGTCCTCTAATGTAGAATGTGTGTGCAGTCTAAAGCAGGAGATAGTGTCCTCTAATGTAGAACGTGTGTGCGGTCTAAAGCAGGAGATGGTGTCCTCTAATGTAGAACGTGTGTGCAGTCTAAAGCAGGAGATAGTGTCCTCTAATGTAGAACGTGTGTGCGGTCTAAAGCAGGAGATAGTGTCCTCTAATGTAGAACGTGTGTGCAGTCTAAAGCAGGAGATAGTGTCCTCTAATGTAGAATGTGTGTGCAGTCTAAAGCAGGAGATAGTGTCCTCTAATGTAGAATGTGTGTGCAGTCTAAAGCAGGAGATAGTGTCCTCTAATGTAGAATGTGTGTGCAGTCTAAAGCAGGAGATGGTGTCCTCTAATGTAGAACGTGTGTGCAGTCTAAAGCAGGAGATAGTGTCCTCTAATGTAGAACGTGTGTGCGGTCTAAAGCAGGAGATAGTGTCCTCTAATGTAGAACGTGTGTGCAGTCTAAAGCAGGAGATAGTGTCCTCTAATGTAGAACGTGTGTGCGGTCTAAAGCAGGAGATAGTGTCCTCTAATGTAGAACGTGTGTGCGGTCTAAAGCAGGAGATAGTGTCCTCTAATGTAGAACGTGTGTGCGGTCTAAAGCAGGAGATGGTGTCCTCTAATGTAGAACGTGTGTGCGGTCTAAAGCAGGAGATAGTGTCCTCTAATGTAGAACGTGTGTGCAGTCTAAAGCAGGAGATAGTGTCCTCTAATGTAGAACGTGTGTGCAGTCTAAAGCAGGAGATAGTGTCCTCTAATGTAGAACGTGTGTGCGGTCTAAAGCAGGAGATGGTGTCCTCTAATGTAGAACGTGTGTGCGGTCTAAAGCAGGAGATGGTGTCCTCTAATGTAGAACGTGTGTGCGGTCTAAAGCAGGAGATGGTGTCCTCTAATGTAGAACGTGTGTGCAGTCTAAAGCAGGAGATGGTGTCCTCTAATGTAGAACGTGTGTGCGGTCTAAAGCAGGAGATAGTGTCCTCTAATGTAGAACGTGTGTGCGGTCTAAAGCAGGAGATGGTGTCCTCTAATGTAGAACGTGTGTGCGGTCTAAAGCAGGAGATGGTGTCCTCTAATGTAGAACGTGTGTGCGGTCTAAAGCAGGAGATGGTGTCCTCTAATGTAGAACGTGTGTGCGGTCTAAAGCAGGAGATGGTGTCCTCTAATGTAGAACGTGTGTGCAGTCTAAAGCAGGAGATGGTGTCCTCTAATGTAGAACGTGTGTGCGGTCTAAAGCAGGAGATGGTGTCCTCTAATGTAGAACGTGTGTGCAGTCTAAAGCAGGAGATACTGTCCTCTAATGTAGAACGTGTGTGCGGTCTAAAGCAGGAGATGGTGTCCTCTAATGTAGAACGTGTGTGCGGTCTAAAGCAGGAGATGGTGTCCTCTAATGTAGAACGTGTGCGGTCTAAAGCAGGAGATAGTGTCCTCTAATGTAGAACGTGTGTGCAGTCTAAAGCAGGAGATGGTGTCCTCTAATGTAGAACGTGTGTGCGGTCTAAAGCAGGAGATGGTGTCCTCTAATGTAGAACGTGTGTGCGGTCTAAAGCAGGAGATGGTGTCCTCTAATGTAGAACGTGTGTGCAGTCTAAAGCAGGAGATAGTGTCCTCTAATGTAGAACGTGTGTGCGGTCTAAAGCAGGAGATACTGTCCTCTAATGTAGAACGTGTGTGCGGTCTAAAGCAGGAGATAGTGTCCTCTAATGTAGAACGTGTGTGCGGTCTAAAGCAGGAGATAGTGTCCTCTAATGTAGAACGTGTGTGCAGTCTAAAGCAGGAGATAGTGTCCTCTAATGTAGAACGTGTGTGCGGTCTAAAGCAGGAGATAGTGTCCTCTAATGTAGAACGTGTGTGCAGTCTAAAGCAGGAGATAGTGTCCTCTAATGTAGAACGTGTGTGCGGTCTAAAGCAGGAGATAGTGTCCTCTAATGTAGAACGTGTGTGCGGTCTAAAGCAGGAGATAGTGTCCTCTAATGTAGAACGTGTGTGCGGTCTAAAGCAGGAGATAGTGTCCTCTAATGTAGAACGTGTGTGCGGTCTAAAGCCGGAGATAGTGTCCTCTAATGTAGAACGTGTGTGCGGTCTAAAGCAGGAGATAGTGTCCTCTAATGTAGAACGTGTGTGCGGTCTAAAGCAGGAGATAGTGTCCTCTTATGTAGAACGTGTGTGCGGTCTAAAGCAGGAGATGGTGTCCTCTAATGTAGAACGTGTGTGCGGTCTAAAGCAGGAGATAGTGTCCTCTAATGTAGAACGTGTGTGCAGTCTAAAGCAGGAGATAGTGTCCTCTAATGTAGAACGTGTGTGCAGTCTAAAGCAGGAGATAGTGTCCTCTAATGTAGAACGTGTGTGCAGTCTAAAGCAGGAGATGGTGTCCTCTAATGTAGAACGTGTGTGCAGTCTAAAGCAGGAGATAGTGTCCTCTAATGTAGAACGTGTGTGCAGTCTAAAGCAGGAGATAGTGTCCTCTAATGTAGAACGTGTGTGCAGTCTAAAGCAGGAGATAGTGTCCTCTAATGTAGAACGTGTGTGCAGTCTAAAGCAGGAGATAGTGTCCTCTAATGTAGAACGTGTGTGCAGTCTAAAGCAGGAGATAGTGTCCTCTAATGTAGAACGTGTGTGCAGTCTAAAGCAGGAGATAGTGTCCTCTAATGTAGAACGTGTGTGCGGTCTAAAGCAGGAGATAGTGTCCTCTAATGTAGAACGTGTGTGCAGTCTAAAGCAGGAGATGGTGTCCTCTAATGTAGAACGTGTGTGCAGTCTAAAGCAGGAGATAGTGTCCTCTAATGTAGAACGTGTGTGCAGTCTAAAGCAGGAGATAGTGTCCTCTAATGTAGAACGTGTGTGCGGTCTAAAGCAGGAGATAGTGTCCTCTAATGTAGAACGTGTGTGCAGTCTAAAGCAGGAGATAGTGTCCTCTAATGTAGAACGTGTGTGCAGTCTAAAGCAGGAGATAGTGTCCTCTAATGTAGAACGTGTGTGCGGTCTAAAGCCGGAGATAGTGTCCTCTAATGTAGAACGTGTGTGCGGTCTAAAGCAGGAGATAGTGTCCTCTAATGTAGAACGTGTGTGCGGTCTAAAGCAGGAGATAGTGTCCTCTAATGTAGAACGTGTGTGCGGTCTAAAGCAGGAGATAGTGTCCTCTAATGTAGAACGTGTGTGCGGTCTAAAGCAGGAGATAGTGTCCTCTAATGTAGAACGTGTGTGCAGTCTAAAGCAGGAGATAGTGTCCTCTAATGTAGAACGTGTGTGCGGTCTAAAGCCGGAGATAGTGTCCTCTAATGTAGAACGTGTGTGCGGTCTAAAGCAGGAGATAGTGTCCTCTAATGTAGAACGTGTGTGCGGTCTAAAGCAGGAGATAGTGTCCTCTAATGTAGAACGTGTGTGCAGTCTAAAGCAGGAGATGGTGTCCTCTAATGTAGAACGTGTGTGCGGTCTAAAGCAGGAGATAGTGTCCTCTAATGTAGAACGTGTGTGCAGTCTAAAGCAGGAGATAGTGTCCTCTAATGTAGAACGTGTGTGCAGTCTAAAGCAGGAGATAGTGTCCTCTAATGTAGAACGTGTGTGCGGTCTAAAGCAGGAGATAGTGTCCTCTAATGTAGAACGTGTGTGCAGTCTAAAGCAGGAGATAGTGTCCTCTAATGTAGAACGTGTGTGCGGTCTAAAGCAGGAGATAGTGTCCTCTAATGTAGAACGTGTGTGCGGTCTAAAGCAGGAGGTCACTGGCATAAAACAAGCTATATCAAGAGAGAGGAAAATATTTGTATTTTACTTTTGCAATAGTTCATGCATTAATTCCCAGAACAAGCCAACTAACAGGCCGTTTCATATGTAAATCATAAGTCTTGTCTTGTCAGTTCCCCCGCAGGCTCAGAATCGGCCCGTCCTGAACGGCAGCGGTCCACATCACCTGATCCTGCTGGTCGATAAAGATCCCTTCACCGGAGATGGACCGGTGACCTCGGTCAAGGTCGTCTACCGGCGGGCCAGCGCATCCACATGGAGAAGCGTAGAGGGTAACGGTGTGTGTGTGTGTGTGTGTGCTCGTGCGTGCGTGTGTGTGTGTGTGTGTGTGTGTGTGTGTGTGTGTGTGTGTGTGTGTGTGTGTGTGTGTGTGTGTGTGTGTGTGTGTGTGTGTGTGTGTGTGTGTGTGTGTGTGGTCTGTTTCTGCGTAAAACAGCTGTAACATTTCTGATCCGAGGTTATAGGGGACTGTTGCTCTTGGCAAATTCTGTAGTGTTATAAATATTTCCATTGTGCAATAGATTACAAAAAGATGATGGAAATCTGATGAGCTGAACATATTTCTGATGGTTGTCATATACAATCAGAAGAATGAGGATGAAGTCATTGCTCTGGAAAGACCCTTTCATTTCAGACTGGAGGAAAAGGCCAGAATCACTGATGCTTGTTGTTCACTACATGTAGGGGGATTTTCCCGTCTTAGCTAAATGTGTTTATTGGTGCTGGCACAAACAGAAGGACAGTGCAACTAGTGTTTAATAAGTTTGTCATTTCCAAAAGTGAAAAGAATGCAAATAGAAGGAACTAGAAAATAAGCTTTGCAGATATGTGATGATAATATAAATACAGTATACAAAGTGTGTGTGTGTGAGAGAGAGAGAGAGAGGGAGAGAGAGAGAGTTTTTGAGTTTTCAACACATTTTATTTATAACATTACAACGTCAGCAAAACATCAAATCACACATTATCTAAAAAAAACAAGAAAAATGTGCAAAAATCAAGACTTATTGTAACAAGGTAAAGATTTTTTCTTCAACTGCACAAATAGCTCCATTACAACACCATTTATGCAAAAAACTTTCTAAATCATTCATCAGTTTATAGAACTTGAAATCAAACATAACCCTTGCTTTCACCATATTTTTAAAGACAATAGCCACAGGTTCCCTTCTCTACCTTCCATTTTTTTTTTCCTGGTTAAGTAAACAGCAAGTTTGGCTTGCCCAATAAAAAAATTCAACAATTGGCTTTTTATTCTTTATTCTTTTATTCTATTCTTTGAATCCAAATCTTAGAAGAAAAAATCTCCCCAAAATTCAAGTAAAGAGCATCAAGAAAACAAAACATATCATACAGTCTTGAACATTCGAAAAAACAATGAAAAATTGTCTCCCTCGTTTTACAAAAAGGACAATCACTTGATACATTGGGATTAATTACGCTCACAAATGCATTTACAGCAACTGCGCCGTGCAAAAATCTCCATTGAATATCACCTGTGCGTTTTTCAATTGGTGGTTTGTATAAAACTCTCAACAGGTTTAAACAGGTTTAAAATCATCATCTAGACCCAATTTCTCTCTCCACACTGTATCACTGCGTTCTTTTAAGTTTGCTTTACTTAAAACTTTTACAAGACATTTATACAAAACTTTACTCTGAACATCCTGCAAACTTAACCCTTGTAGACCCCTCAGGTTCAGAAAAGGTCCAGACAGTACTTTGAGATTAGGACTAATAGAGATGGAAAGGGATCTGTATTATTAGGTACCAGTTTCCCATTATAAAATTCAGTTATCAGATTATTTTCTTCCAAAGTGAGTTTCTGTTTAAAAAGGTCCTGAATTTTTTCAACATGCCGTACCAACCGCACACCTAGATGTGTGGCCACGGACTGAGCATTATTTAAACCAGCACCAGCAATATCCAACACATTATGCAGTTTTAGTGTCTTAGTGGTAACTAAGCAATAAAGCAGTCCAGGTGTAACTTCACAAGTGACATCAAACTGAGCTCCATGCACAAGAGGTTCCTCCAAAAGCCAGTACAACGAGGAAGTCTCCTCCAGCCTCCGTTTTTCAAATAAGTCCCAAACTTTAAAAAGTCCCTTATAAAAAGGAGTCAGTCCGTTGCACTGCAGCTTACTTAAGTCCATCAAAAACAAAGCAGAGTTCAATCCCAGTCTGCCAGCTTGATTAAAAATAACATCAGCCACTTTTCTCCAGACTAGATCCTTAGGTCCTGTGAGATACCTTTGAATAAAAAGAAGTCGAAAGGCTGCCCCCCTGCTGGGCAAATGGATAAGTCCTTGTCCTCCTTCATCTCTGGGTAGAAAAAGTATGCTCTGTGGTATCCAATGAAAAGTGCTCCAAAAAAAGTCCACCATACTTGCATGAATTTTATTCAAAAGTCCATTTGGGACTTTCTACCTTTCTCTAATGTTAACCAATAAAGGTTCAATGGCAAGAGCATACAACATTCCTGAAAGTGCACAACCTTGTCTAATACCCCTGTTCATTTTCAAAGGAGCACTAAGACCACCATTAATTTTCAGTACACTCTCAACATCCTGGTACAAAACCCTAATCATGGCAATAAAACCAGAGCTGAACCCGAACTCCTCTAGCGTGCGCCAGAGATAGCTGTGTTCAACCCGGTCAAACTTTTCCTGATCTACAGAAATGAGACCAGTGTATATATCCAATAGTCTAGAGACGTCCAAAATATCCCGAATTAGATAAACATTATCAAATATAGACCTGTTAGGCACACAGTAAGTTTGATCACGATGAATAACCTGCCCAACTGCCTCCCTCAACCTACTGGCCAAAGCTTTAGAAAAGAGCTTTAAATCAGAGCACAAAAGTGAAACCGGGCGCCAGTTCTTTATTTCTTTTAAATTAACCTTTTTTTGGGTAACAGGGTAATGACGGCCCTCCTGCAGCTCAAAGGTAGCAACCCTCCGGCCAGACTATCATTGAGCACAGACAGCAAATCACCCCCCAGCACTGACTAAAACGTTTTATAAAACTCAATTGGTAGACCATCAATTCCCGGGGCCTTACCGCAATCCATGCTCCGCAGAGCAACATGCAGTTCAGATGCTGAAAGCGGCCTCTCAAGCCAAGAATTGGTCTCATCTGGAACCTTGGGCAAACCCATATAAAAGGATTTGGCCAGCTCATCTTCCTCTGTATGTTCACTTTTGTAAAGCTCAGAATAAAACAATACAGCTCTTTTTCTAATTTCCTTAGGCTCCACCATTTCCATACACTCCAATGAGTATAAAGAATGTATAAGTCTGCTTTGACCATTCTTCTTTTCCAAACCGAAGAAGAATTTAGTTGGGCCATCCATCTGTACTGCACTCTGAAAACGTGAGCGGATCAAAGCTCAGGTCATCCAGAGTTCCTTTTTTAACTTTGAGGAGCTCAATATGTCCTCGATTTCCTGTGGACTCTACCAAATTCTGCAGTCCCACTATTCCAATCTCTAAGGTTTTCATTGATTGGGAAATGTCCTTGGATACGTTGAGAGTGTACTGACGGCACAGTTGCTGTATCTCTTTTTTCCCATGATCCCACCATTGTTGTAGGGAAGAAAAATATTTTTTCCTAGAACTGAACTGTTTCCAAAAATAAATAACAACCTCTTTAAAAAAATTGTCTTGTAGCAAAGAAGTATTAAAGTGCCAATAGGCACTCTTAGACTTTAAATTAGTAATGAAAACACTACAGATTACTAGACTGATCAGAAAACCCACTTGGCAAAATCTCGCATTTCTTAATAACATAAAAATTATATTTAAAACAATAGAACCTATCCAATCTAGCCATAGAAATATAATTTTCTCTGCTAAACCGCCTGCGAACTGGGGTTGGACGTTACAAAGCATCGATGAGGAAGTGGGGCCTGGAGGACAGAGCAGTGTGTGAGTGTGGGGAGCCAGAGCAGACCGCTGAGCACATAATCACCACCTGTCCACTGTATAAACCACCTTCGGAGGCCGGCCTCTTCGACGTGGGACCTGAGATGAGAACGTGGCTGAGTTCTACTGAGCTGGACATTTGCGAAAGAAGAAGAAGAAGATTTGCTGTACAATTAAAATCCCCTCCAACAAATATGAACTCTTCCTCTTTACTGTTTGACAAAATATGACTTAATTTATCAAAAAGAACCAGCCTTTCAGGACCAACAACAGGAGCATACACATTTATAAAAACTAAAACCATTTTTTCAAATTTTGCTGTTATTTTCATTAGATTTCCATCAACAACATGTTTTATCTCATATGAAATTGGTTTAACGTTTTTCTTAAAAAGTACAGCTAAGCCACCACTACAGTGATTTTTGTGGCTTAAAATAATGAACCCATCCCATTCCATTAGCCAGTCATTCTCATTAGAAACATTACTATGAGTTTCCTGAACCAGCATTACATCAATTTTCTTTTGATTAGTCAGTTCATAAAGCATTGCTCTTTTCTCGCTGTCTCGTGCACCATTTAAATTGAATGTGCCCAATCTTATCCTACTCATAAAAAGGTAAAAAAAGCACACAAGTAACAAATACTTCAAAAAAAGAGAAAAGAAGCTTGACTGGTTCAAATTCATCGTTCAATAAATTTTGTTTTAACTTCTGGACAATTTTCTTCAGAATAAAGACTTCTTGTTCAGTGAAAACTCCAGCCTCCTTCATAAAAGCCCTGATTGAATCTATAAACAACTCACGATCTGGAAAGTAATCCTCTACATTTACACCTGTCATGCCTTTTGTTGCCTGAAGAAACGTTTTCATTTTGTCTGATGTGTAGGGTTAGGGTTAGGCACTGCGAACAGATCGCCTCTGTGAAGCTGAGCTCACAGAATCTGACGATTCACCATCACTATCCACAGCAGACTCCTCAACATTACTTGACTCTGAGTCCACCTCCCTTGGATCACCAACAGCTGTTCCATTAGCTTTTTTTACTAGCCCTTTTTTCTTTTCCTTTTCCTTTGGTCTTAGTTTTCCTTTTTAATGTCAGTGTTTTAAAAATACTCTGATCTTCTGTCATGTCCACATCTTCTACTATGACCTGCTCACTGTTACCCCTTTTCCACCAAGGCAGAGCTGGTGCTGGTTCGGAGCCAGAGCCTAGTTTCAAATCGGTTCTTTGTTTTTCGACCACCAAAGCACCAGCTCCGAACCAGTAAAAGTGGTTCTTAAGTAGCACCAAAACATTGCTGGGCTAGAAGTAAGAACCGCTTGCGTCAGGGGCTGGGGGCGGGGTTACCGTGACCAACAAAACGAAAAGAAACTTGTGACCGCCATTTTTGAAATAGTTGCTAATCGAGCTAATAGCTGCTCGATTGTAATCTCCGTCTATGCAAGTTACGGCGAGCTGCACGAACGCGTTTGATTCGCTGTGTTTGGATGCCGATGTAGGTTCGCAAAGCCATGAGCATCAATAGTAACGCAACTAACGCCATTGTTGATGTAAGGCTTGTTCGAGATGCATCGGAGCGGCGCGGACCGATCAGAGCTCCGGGAGTGTGTGGAGAGCACACGACTCCTTGTGCTTTTGGATCGCTTTCGCAGTGCTGTGATGTCATGCGGCGATCGGTCTGCGAGAAGCCGAACCATCTCGAACAAGCCTGGTGTGTTTTTGTTTGGCGCTGCCGCGCTAACGTTGCTGGGCAACATGAGATGTATACACAGTGACGTAAGATCTGGCTCTGTTGTGGCGCTCTAGACTGTGGAAAGGCAAACCGGTTCTTAGAAGACCCCGTCAGTAGAACCAACTCCGAACCGGCTCTAGCTCTAGCTCTGAACCAGCACCTGGTTCTTGCTGGTGGAAAAGGGGTATGTGTTACGATTTTCAGGACGAACCCAATTGCAGACAGCTTGCAGAACACAAGGTTTATTGATGACAAAAAACGGGGAAAAACAAAACCCACGAGGGGGCAAAACATAGACTGGACAAGGGTGACTACACTTAACTGTGACATAACTACAAGAAAACAAACAACTAATACAGGTAATAGCACAACAGCTCTTGACAAGATACTCACAGACTGACAAAGGATTAACAATGAACCGACACAGGACAGCAAACACAAGGGGATTAAATAGGGAGACTAATGATAACATAACAGGTGACACAGGTAAAGCAATAATGACGAGACGAGGATAACAAGGGGCTAGATGACGAGACAACACAAGCACATGGCCCAACAAGGCCATGTGTTCGCACATAAAACATGGGTCTGTCATGATCCTGCCTCAAGACTTAAAGAAAGACAAGGACTAGATGGCAGAATCATGACACACTGACCTCAGAAACACCACCTTCATGCACATTTTCGTTTGTGGCCACACTCTCATTTTTATTACTTTCATGATCGTCAATTCCATTTTTTCCAACAAAAGATACTGTATCACTGGTTTGTGCATGATCTGTATTACTAAGCGTTTCGCCTGTATTGTGATTCTGAGCTGCACTCTTCTCAGGGCACACGCGTATCACGTGACCCTCTTGTCCACAACCAAAACACTTCATCGAATCTGAGGTAGCAAAGATAACATAAAGAAAACCCTCAATCTTAAACTTCATGGCTAAATTAAGCTCTTCATTTTGGTTATTCAGGATCATGTGCAGCTGTCTCCTAAAAGATACAACATGTTTCAACTGTGGCGATTTGCAACTGAGTGAGACTTTCTTAACTTTTGACACAAACTTTCCGTGTCTGGACAGTTCCCTTTCAATCACTTCATTTTTAATAAACGGCAGGACATTTGACAGTATTACTCTTTTCGCTGGTTGTACTAACGGCATGACTGGAGTAAGAGAATCATTCACATCAATCCCGGCTTCTACGACTTCATTCACTTTGTCAACATTGTTCAAGAACATCACTATTGCGCTGTTCATTCTTGATGCAGAAAGAATGCAATCATGACCACCAACAGCAGCAACCGCGAGGACGCAGTCTTCCACTGAACAACGCTCCGCGGGTACGACCTTGGCGCTGTGCCGCCGCGTTAAACTTTCCAAACTCGCGTGCTGAGATGCCGCCATTGCGATCAGTGCACACTGACCGACGACACTCCTCACAGACACCTAAACTTACCTCTATTTACCTAACAACAACACAACAAAGGATAGATAAAAAGATAGAAAACTCACTCACAACGTAGAGCTCACTCCAACACACACTCACGCTGCTTCCACAAACTCCCAGCATGAGAGAGAGAGAGAGAGGGAGAGAAAGAAAGAGAGGAAGAGAGAGAGAGAGAGAGAGAGAGAGAGAGGGAGGGAGAGGGAGGGAGGGAGAGAGAGTGTGTGCGTGTGTGTGTGTGTGTGAGAGAGTGAGAGAGAGAGAGAGAGAGAGAGAGAGAGAGAGAGAGAGAAAGAGAGAGAGGGAGGGAGAGGGAGGGAGGGAGAGATAGAGAGAGAGAGAGAGAGAGAGAGAGAGAGAGAGTGTGAGAGAGTGTGATGTTTGAGTAGATACCAGATATGAATTAAAAAGAGACACATTTGGCTGTGTGTTAAACAGCGAGTGGGTCTCTGGTAAAGCTGGATAATCTTTCTCCCATGATGCACTACACTACACTGGTGCAGCTCAGTCGCCGCGGCCCAGGAGGAGCTGGCCAGCACGGGCCAGAAGCCACTTTCTCCACACAGATGCTCGGTAAGAACTCTTCCTTAACACTAACCCTAACCCTACTGACGCTCAACAACATCTAATATTCACCCAATGAGGAGATCTTAAAGTGTGTGTGTTCTGTCCTCAGAGGGTGTGAAACTGACGGCTGTCAATCAGACCTCGCTGGTCCTGTCGTGGGACGCGGCTCCTGCCGACGCCACCTGGGTTTACGAGATCACGTGTCAGCAGGTCGTAGCTTTAGGAACCGTGAGGAGATTCCAGCTTGCGTCCAACTCCTCCAGTCTCCATCTGAGCGAGCTGAAACCCGGACACAAGTACCAGTGTAGGGTGACGACGACCAGCAGCGCCACAGATCTGCCCTGTCCCACCGCCAGCGCCTGGACGCTCAGCGACCGTAAGCATGATGTGATATCTCCTCATCTATATGGATTCCTGTTGTTACTGTTACAGAAGATTACCTGGACATTTCCTAAACTTGTATATCTATATCTCATCTGAAAGCTCTCTTGATGTCTCTCATCCACCCGGGTCTCGCCAATTAATTTCTAAAGTTCTGTTGACATTGCACACTGATTGATAGAGACTTCACAGAAACTCATGAAGTTGATGCCTCATTGTGCACAATGAACAGTTTAGAGTTGTGCGAAAGGATAGTTTACACTTACAGGCGATCAAACAATGAAGCATATATAGCACTGTATGTATGTGTACAAGTAGCATTTGTACTAGTGGCGAGTTGGTGGGAGTAATTCATTGGTTATGCGTTGATCCATCAGAGCTTCCTCCTCCTCCTGCCAACATCTCCGCCTGCAACATCAGTGACAGCTCAGCCTTCATCACCTGGTGTGTGTCCGAGGGTCACTCCATCTCCAGAGCTGTCATCCGCTACCAGCGGGCGGAGCAGAAGGACTGCAGCCAGCAGGTGGAGCTCGGCGTGCAGCCGGACCAGACCAGCATGAGCTTCCAGCTCCGGGGCCTGAGGGCCGACAGCACCTACCTGCTGGAGCTCTGGACCCTCAACAACATGGGAGAGAGTGTGGATCGGCCACAGGTCATCCTCCAGACGCTGACCCCACAGGAGAGCAAACGTGAGTCTGAGATCCAACCTTCCTATGTGTCTTCATCCAGTGCAACTCAAAGCTTCCACTACTGGAGTCAGAGTCTGGTTTTCAAGTGAATCAGTGCAATTATGCGTGTAAATATTCTAGAAATTCCCAACCCTCTCTGATGTTACGCTGTACACGGGCGGTGAAAATTTTTCTATTTTGAGAAATACTTTCTTCATTCAAGTCATGAGGGGAAGTAAATGGCAGAATTATAATTTCTGGGTGTTCCATTAAGTCTGTAGGTTGACTAAAGTGAGCAGCCTTCTGAACCACAGAATGGCAGATGAGACTGGCCGTACACACTGCGAGAGTAACACTGCCCTCTACAGGCACGGATCACTTACTGTTTATAAATCAGAATCAGAAAGAGTTTTATTGCAAGCCAAGTTACCTTCATTTATATAGCGCTTTTAACAGTATGGATTGTTTCAAAGCAGCTTTACAGTGATAGATAATAATAAAAATTAGTGTAACAGTGAAGTTGCGAAGATCATTAGTCATTAACTTAGACACCGTTCATTAGTCATTAACTTAGACACCGTTTTAACAGAAAACCCTTAACGCGCTCCGGCCGCCCACCCGCACAAAAAGTGCCTGGTGTCTCGAAAACGCACTCCCTGAAATAGGTTTGAAGGTGCAAACGATTATCCGTTTTCTCTGCGCAAACCTCAAAAACGCAAACCTGCGAAAAACACAGACGCCACACATACGGATACTGGATCCGGCGGACAGCGGGATAAACCTCGGGATAAACGGAGAGACTAATATTAGCGTAGATATTAGGGCTATATATAATATTATATATTTTTTATATATATATATATATTACCCTAATATTTATGGGAAGTGTTCCCGGTCCCGGCTGATCTAAACAATGCAGCCTAACATTGAGTTATAGAAGTCTATAATGTGTTATGTGAATGCTAGGCCGAAGAGATGTGTCTTTAATCTACACTCTAAAAAATGTTGGTTTGTTTTAACCCAAATTTGGGTGAAATATGGACAAACCCAGTCGTTGGGTTACATTTTTTAATTAAAAATGTTAACCCAACAGTTGGGTTTGTCCATATTTGACCCAAATTTGGGTTAAAACAAACCAACATTTTTTAGAGTGTAGATTTGAACTGACAGAGTGTGTCTGCTTCCCGGACAATGGTAGGAAGACTGTTCCAGAGTTTTGGTGCTAAATAGGAAAAGGATCTACCGCCAGCAGTCGATTCTGATATTCTAGGTATTTTTAACTGGCCGGAGTTTTGAGATCGCAGTAGACGTGAAGGACTATAATGCGTTAAGAGCTCGCTCAAGTACTGCGGAGATAAACCATTTAGTGCTTTGTAAGTAATCAGCAATATTTTAAAATGTATACGATGTTTAATAGGCAGCCAATGCAGTGTTGACAGAACGGGGCTAATATGGTCATACTTCCTGGTTCTGGTAAGAACTCGAGCGGCTGCGTTTTGAACTAGCTGTAGTTTGTTTGTTAAGCGTGCAGGGCAACCACCCAGTAGAGCATTACAATAATCTAGCCTTGAGCTCATCAACGCATCAACTAATTGTTCCGCATTTGTCAATGAGAGCATATGGCGTAATTTAGATATATTTTTAAGATGAAAAAAATGCGGTTTTACAGATACTAGACACGTGACTTTCAAATGAAAGATTGGTATCAAAGAGCACACACACACACACACACACACACACACACACACACACACACACACACACACACACACACACACACACACACACACAGAGGTTCCTAACCGACGACGAAGACTTAACAGAGCAGCCATCAAGTGTTAGACAGTACTCTAGATTATTACGTGTGGAAATCTTTAACCCTAACCCTAAACTTGTGATTGATAAGACATCTCTTCATTTAATGCTACAAACTGATAACGGTCAGATAAGTATGATTTAAACCATGCTAGTGCAATTCCACTAATGCCAACATAATGTTCGAGTCTATTTAAAAGGATGTTGTGGTCAATGGTGTCAAATGCAGCACTAAGATCCAGTAACACTAATAGAGAGACACAACCACGATCGGATGATAAGAGCAAATCATTTGTGACTCTAACGAGAGCTGTCTCGGTACTATGGTACGGTCTAAATCCGGACTGAAAATCCTCGCAGATATCATTTCTTTCTAAATAGGAACATAGTTGTGAAGATACTGCTTTTTCTAATATCTTTGACAGAAATGGTAGATTAGAGATCGGCCTGTAATTGACTAATTCTGTAGGATCAAGTTGCGTTTTTTTAACAAGCGGTTTAATCATAGCTAGCTTAAAGGTTTTTGGTACGTTTTCAGCAGCTTAGTCGGTATAGGGTCTAACATACATGTTGTCGATTTAGATGATTTAACGAGTTTAGAAAATTCTTCCTCTCCTATAGCAATGAATGAATCAAATTTTCCCTCAGGGAGACTACAATGCACTTCCTGATGCGATACTGTATTAGACGGTTGCATAGTTATAATTTTTTTCCTGATATTATCAATCTTGTAAATACCTAGGATTATGTTTATTTTCTTCTAATAGGGTTGAAAAATAAGCAGATCTAGCAGCTTTTAAAGCCTCTCTGTAAGCAATCGAGCTCTCCTTCCATGAAGTCCGAAACACCTCTAGTTTTGTTTTCTTCCAGTTGCGCTCCATGTTTCTGGCTGCTCTCTTAAGGGCCTGAGTGTGTGTGTGTGTGAGTGTGTGTGTGTGAGTGTGCTCGTTGTGCCACGGCGCTGGACTATGTTCTTTAATCTTCTTTAAGCGCAGCGGAGCAACTGTGTCTAAAGTGCTGGAAAAGAGAGAGTTAAAAGTTTCTGTTGCAATATCAAGTTCTTCTAAGCTATCCGGGATGCTGAGATGATGAAACTGATTAGGAAGATTATTGATAAAGCAATCTTTAGTAGCAGAAGTGATCGGTCTAACATATTTATAACACGGAGTCGGCTTTGCAGCCTTGGCTAAATGTAATTTACACGAGACTAGATAATGATCTGAGATGTCATCGCTCTGCTGCAGTATTTCAACGGCATCAACATCTATTCCATGTGATAGTATTAGATCTAGAGTATGATTACGGCAATGAGTCGGTCCTGACACGTGTTGTCTAACTCCAATTGAGTTTACAATGTCTTTAAATGCCAATTTAATAATGTATATTAAAATCACCAACAATTAGTACTTTATCAGCAGCCAGTACTAATTCTTATAAAAAGTCATCAAATTCTTTGATAAATTCTGTATGGTACCCAGGTGGCCTGTATACAGTAGCCAGCACAAATCTCAAACGTGATTTATCATTTACACTAGATATTGTTATATTAAGCACCAACACTTCAACAGAATTATATTTAAGCTAGATTTCTTAGTAATTCTGAAAATATAACCATAAATTAGAGCAACACCTCCTCCTTTGCGTTTCAGACGAGGTTCATGTTTATAACCGTAATCTTGTGGGGTTGACTCATTTAAAGCAATGTAATCGTTTGGTTTTAGCCAGGTTTCTGTTAAACACAGCACATCTAGGTTATAATCTGTAATCATATCATTAACTATTAGCGCTTTTGAAGTAAGAGATCGAATACTCAGCAACCCAAGCTTTATCATTTGCTCATCCGTATTATATCTGTTTTTTATTTGTTGAACATCAATTAAATTTTCATCCTTAGATAGGTTTGGATTTTTTTTGTATTTCCTAATTCGGGGAACAGACACAGTCTCTATATGATGATATCTAGGTGAAAGAGTCTCTATATGATGATATCTAGGTGAAAGAGTCTCTATGTGATGATATCTAGGTGAAAGAGGCTCTATGTGATGATATCTAGGTGAAAGAGTCTCTATATGATGATATCTAGGTGAAAGAGTCTCTATATGATGATATCTAGGTGAAAGAGGCTCTATATGATGATATCTAGGTGAAAGAGTCTCTATATGATGATATCTAGGTGAAAGAGGCTCTATGTGATGATATCTAGGTGAAAGAGGCTCTATGTGATGATATCTAGGTGAAAGAGGCTCTATATGATGATATCTAGGTGAAAGAGGCTCTATATGATGATATCTAGGTGAAAGAGTCTCTATATGATGATATCTTATGGCAAGCCGTTTTAACATTTAATCATTTAAGCCTACTAGTATCTATTTTCATGCTACTAGTACTTATTTTTTAGATACTAGTATCTATTCCATTAAGTACTAGTACTTATTCATTAGATACTAGTACTTATTCATTAGATACTAGTGCTTATTCTTTAGATACTAGTGCTTATTCTTTAGATACTAGTACCTTTTTAAAGATACTAGTACTTATTCATTAGATACTAGTACCTAATAAATAGATACTAGTACTTATTCAATAGATACTAGTACTTATTCATTAGATACTAGTACTTATTCAATAGATACTAGTACTTATTCATTAGATACTAGTACTTATTCATTAGATACTAGTACTTATTCATTAGATACTAGTACTTATTCATTACATACTAGTACTTATTTAATAGATACTAGTACTTATTCATTAGATACTAGTACTTATTTAAATAGTGACTAGTAACTATTTTTTTGTTACTAGTAAAAAAAAACTTTTTTTGCCATTGACTATGGCAAGCCGTTTTAACATTTAATCATTTAAGCATACTAGTATCTATTTTCATGCTACTAGTACTTATTTTTTAGATACTAGTATCTATTCCATTAAGTACTAGTACTTATTCATTAGATACTAGTACTTATTCATTAGATACTAGTGCTTATTCTTTAGATACTAGTGCTTATTCTTTAGGTACTAGTACTTATTCAATAGATACTAGTACTTATTCATTAGATACTAGTACTTATTCATTAGATACTAGTACTTATTCATTAGATACTAGTACTTATTCATTAGATACTAGTACTTATTCATTAGATACTAGTACTTATTTAATAGATACTAGTACTTATTCATTAGATACTAGTACTTATTTAAATAGTGACTAGTAACTATTTTTTTGTTACTAGTAAAAAAAAACTTTTTTTGCCATTGACTTCTATGGGATCTGTCATTTAGATATCAACTATTCACTTCTGACTAGTATCTATTCCAATTGTGACTAGTACATATATATTAGATACTAGTACTTATTCATTAGGTACTAGTACTTATTTTTTAGATACTAGTACATTTTAATAGATACTAGTACCTATTAAATAGATACTAGTACCTATTAAATAGATACTAGTACTTATTCATTAGATACTAGTACTTATTCTTTAGATACTAGTGCTTATTATTTAGATACTAGTGCTTATTATTTAGATACTAGTACTTATTCATTAGATACTAGTACTTATTCATTAGATACTAGTACTTATTCATTAGATACTAGTACTTATTCATTAGATACTAGTACTTATTTAATAGATACTAGTGCCTATTTATTAGATACTAGTATTTATTCCAAATGTTACTAGTAACATTTTAAATTTTACTAGTAAGATTTTTAATTGAACTCTACCGTGGCCGTTCTGACTAGTCATAACATAAGACTAGTAAAAAAGCAGTTGTGACTAGTAAAATAAGAATAGTTACTAGTAACAATTACAAAAGATACTAGTGTCTAATAAATAGGTACTAGTATCTATTGAATAAGTACTAGTATCTAATGAATAAGTACTAGTATCTAATTAATAGATACTAGTATCTAAATAATAAGCACTAGTATCTAAAGAATAAGTACTAGTATCTAATGAATAAGTACTAGTATCTATTTAATAGGTACTAGTATCTATTTAATAGGTACTAGTATCTATTAAAAGGTACTAGTATCTAAAAAATAAGTACTAGTACCTAATGAATAAGTACTAGTATCTAATATATATGTACTAGTCACAATTGGAATAGATACTAGTCAGAACTGAATAGTTGATATCTAAATGACAGATCCCATAGAAGTCAATGGCAAAAAAAAATTTTTTTTTACTAGTAACAAAAAAATAGTTACTAGTCACTATTTAAATAAGTACTAGTATCTAATGAATAAGTACTAGTATCTATTGAATAAGTACTAGTATCTAATGAATAAGTACTAGTATCTAATGAATAAGTACTAGTATCTAATGAATAAGTACTAGTATCTAATGAATAAGTACTAGTATCTAATGAATAAGTACTAGTATCTAATGAATAAGTACTAGTATCTATTGAATAAGTACTAGTATCTATTGAATAAGTACTAGTATCTATTGAATAAGTACTAGTATCTAATGAATAAGTACTAGTATCTATTAAATAAGTACTAGTATCTAATGAATAAGTACTAGTACCTAAAGAATAAGCACTAGTACTTAATGGAATAGATACTAGTATCTAAAAAATAAGTACTAGTAGCATGAAAATAGATACTAGTAGGCTTAAATGATTAAATGTTAAAACGGCTTGCCATAATAGATACTAGTATCTAAAAAATAAGTACTAGTAGCATGAAAATAGATACTAGTAGGCTTAAATGATTAAATGTTAAAACGGCTTGCCATAGATATCTAGGTGAAAGAGTCTCTATATGATGATATCTAGGTGAAAGAGTCTCTATATGATGATATCTAGGTGAAAGAGGCTCTATATGATGATATCTAGGTGAAAGAGTCTCTATATGATGATATCTAGGTGAAAGAGGCTCTATATGATGATATCTAGGTGAAAGAGGCTCTATATGATGATATCTAGGTGAAAGAGTCTCTATATGATGATATCTAGGTGAAAGAGTCTCTATATGATGATATCTAGGTGAAAGAGTCTCTATATGATGATATCTAGGTGAAAGAGGCTCTATGTGATGATATCTAGGTGAAAGAGTGTCTATGTGATGATATCTAGGTGAAAGAGGCTCTATATGATGATATCTAGGTGAAAGAGGCTCTATATGATGATATCTAGGTGAAAGAGTCTCTATATGATGATATCTAGGTGAAAGAGGCTCTATATGATGATATCTAGGTGAAAGAGTCTCTATGTGATGATATCTAGGTGAAAGAGGCTCTATATGATGATATCTAGGTGAAAGAGTCTCTATATGATGATATCTAGGTGAAAGAGGCTCTATATGATGATATCTAGGTGAAAGAGTCTCTATGTGATGATATCTAGGTGAAAGAGGCTCTATATGATGATATCTAGGTGAAAGAGTCTCTATATGATGATATCTAGGTGAAAGAGTCTCTATATGATGATATCTAGGGGAAAGAGGCTCTATATGATGATATCTAGGTGAAAGAGTCTCTATATGATGATATCTAGGTGAAAGAGTCTCTATATGATGATATCTAGGTGAAAGAGTCTCTATATGATGATATCTAGGTGAAAGAGGCTCTATATGATGATATCTAGGTGAAAGAGTCTCTATGTGATGATATCTAGGTGAAAGAGTCTCTATATGATGATATCTAGGTGAAAGAGTCTCTATATGATGATATCTAGGTGAAAGAGTCTCTATATGATGATATCTAGGTGAAAGAGTCTCTATATGATGATATCTAGGGGAAAGAGGCTCTATATGATGATATCTAGGTGAAAGAGTCTCTATATGATGATATCTAGGTGAAAGAGTCTCTATATGATGATATCTAGGTGAAAGAGTCTCTATGTGATGATATCTAGGTGAAAGAGTCTCTATATGATGATATCTAGGTGAAAGAGTCTCTATGTGATGATATCTAGGTGAAAGAGTCTCTATATGATGATATCTAGGGGAAAGAGTCTCTATATGATGATATCTAGGTGAAAGAGTCTCTATATGATGATATCTAGGTGAAAGAGGCTCTATATGATGATATCTAGGTGAAAGAGGCTCTATATGATGATATCTAGGTGAAAGAGTCTCTATGTGATGATATCTAGGTGAAAGAGGCTCTATATGATGATATCTAGGTGAAAGAGTCTCTATATGATGATATCTAGGTGAAAGAGTCTCTATATGATGATATCTAGGTGAAAGAGTCTCTATATGATGATATCTAGGTGAAAGAGGCTCTATATGATGATATCTAGGTGAAAGAGTCTCTATGTGATGATATCTAGGTGAAAGAGGCTCTATATGATGATATCTAGGTGAAAGAGTCTCTATATGATGATATCTAGGTGAAAGAGGCTCTATATGATGATATCTAGGTGAAAGAGTCTCTATGTGATGATATCTAGGTGAAAGAGGCTCTATATGATGATATCTAGGTGAAAGAGTCTCTATATGATGATATCTAGGTGAAAGAGTCTCTATATGATGATATCTAGGTGAAAGAGTCTCTATATGATGATATCTAGGTGAAAGAGGCTCTATATGATGATATCTAGGTGAAAGAGTCTCTATGTGATGATATCTAGGTGAAAGAGTCTCTATATGATGATATCTAGGTGAAAGAGTCTCTATATGATGATATCTAGGTGAAAGAGGCTCTATGTGATGATATCTAGGTGAAAGAGGCTCTATATGATGATATCTAGGTGAAAGAGGCTCTATATGATGATATCTAGGTGAAAGAGGCTCTATATGATGATATCTAGATGAAAGAGTCTCTATATGATGATATCTAGGTGAAAGAGGCTCTATATGATGATATCTAGGTGAAAGAGTCTCTATATGATGATATCTAGGTGAAAGAGGCTCTATATGATGATATCTAGGTGAAAGAGTCTCTATATGATGATATCTAGGTGAAAGAGTCTCTATATGATGATATCTAGGTGAAAGAGGCTCTATATGATGATATCTAGGTGAAAGAGGCTCTATATGATGATATCTAGGTGAAAGAGTCTCTATATGATGATATCTAGGTGAAAGAGGCTCTATATATGGCAAGCCGTTTTAACATTTAATCATTTAAGCCTACTAGTATCTATTTTCATGCTACTAGTACTTATTTTTTAGATACTAGTATCTATTCCATTAAGTACTAGTACTTATTCATTAGATACTAGTGCTTATTCTTTAGGTACTAGTGCCTATTCATTAGATACTAGTGCTTATTCTTTAGGTACTAGTGCCTATTCATTAGATACTAGTGCTTATTCTTTAGGTACTAGTACCTTTTTAAAGATACTAGTACTTATTCATTAGATACTAGTACTTATTCATTAGATACTAGTACTTATTCATTAGATACTAGTACTTATTTAATAGATACTAGTACTTATTCATTAGATACTAGTACTTATTTAAATAGTGACTAGTCACTATTTTTTTGTTACTAGTAAAAAAAAATTTTTTTTGCCATTGACTTCTATGGGATCTGTCATTTAGATATCAACTATTCACTTCTGACTAGTATCTATTCCAATTGTGACTAGTACATATATATTAGATACTAGTACTTATTCATTAGGTACTAGTACTTATTTTTTAGATACTAGTACATTTTAATAGATACTAGTACCTATTAAATAGATACTAGTAGCTATTAAATAGATACTAGTACTTATTCATTAGATACTAGTACTTATTCTTTAGATACTAGTGCTTATTATTTAGATACTAGTATCTATTAATTAGATACTAGTACTTATTCATTAGATACTAGTACTTATTCATTAGATACTAGTACTTATTCAATAGATACTAGTAACTATTCTTATTTTACTAGTCACAACTGCTTTTTTACTAGTCTTATGTTATGACTAGTCAGAACGGCCACGGTAGAGTTCAATTAAAAATCTTACTAGTAAAATTTAAAATCTTACTAGTAACATTTGGAATAAATACTAGTATCTAATAAATAGGCACTAGTATCTATTAAATAAGTACTAGTATCTAATGAATAAGTACTAGTATCTAATGAATAAGTACTAGTATCTAAATAATAAGCACTAGTATCTAAATAATAAGCACTAGTATCTAAATAATAAGCACTAGTATCTAAAGAATAAGTACTAGTATCTAATGAATAAGTACTAGTATCTATTTAATAGGTACTAGTATCTATTTAATAGGTACTAGTATCTATTAAAATGTACTAGTATCTAAAAAATAAGTACTAGTACCTAATGAATAAGTACTAGTATCTAATATATATGTACTAGTCACAATTGGAATAGATACTAGTCAGAAGTGAATAGTTGATATCTAAATGACAGATCCCATAGAAGTCAATGGCAAAAAAAGTTTTTTTTTACTAGTAACAAAAAAATAGTTACTAGTCACTATTTAAATAAGTACTAGTATCTAATGAATAAGTACTAGTATCTATTAAATAAGTACTAGTATCTAATGAATAAGTACTAGTATCTAATGAATAAGTACTAGTATCTAATGAATAAGTACTAGTATCTAATGAATAAGTACTAGTATCTATTGAATAAGTACTAGTATCTAATGAATAAGTACTAGTATCTAATGAATAAGTACTAGTATCTTTAAAAAGGTACTAGTACCTAAATAATAAGCACTAGTATCTAAAGAATAAGCACTAGTATCTAATGAATAAGTACTAGTATCTAATGAATAAGTACTAGTACTTAATGGAATAGATACCAGTATCTAAAAAATAAGTACTAGTAGCTTGAAAATAGATACTAGTAGGCTTAAATGATTAAATGTTAAAACGGCTTGCCATACTCTATATGATGATATCTAGGTGAAAGAGGCTCTATATGATGATATCTAGATGAAAGAGTCTCTATATGATGATATCTAGGTGAAAGAGTCTCTATATGATGATATCTAGGTGAAAGAGGCTCTATATGATGATATCTAGATGAAAGAGTCTCTATATGATGATATCTAGGTGAAAGAGTCTCTATATGATGATATCTAGGTGAAAGAGGCTCTATATGATGAATCTAGATGAAAGAGGCTCTATATGATGATATCTAGGTGAAAGAGTCTCTATATGATGATATCTAGGTGAAAGAGTCTCTATATGATGATATCTAGGTGAAAGAGGCTCTATATGATGATATCTAGATGAAAGAGGCTCTATATGATGATATCTAGGTGAAAGAGTCTCTATATGATGATATCTAGGTGAAAGAGTCTCTATATGATGATATCTAGGTGAAAGAGGCTCTATATGATGATATCTAGGTGAAAGAGTCTCTATATGATGATATCTAGGTGAAAGAGTCTCTATATGATGATATCTAGGTGAAAGAGGCTCTATGTGATGATATCTAGGTGAAAGAGGCTCTATGTGATGATATCTAGGTGAAAGAGGCTCTATATGATGATATCTAGGTGAAAGAGTCTCTATATGATGATATCTAGGGGAAAGAGTCTCTATATGATGATATCTAGGTGAAAGAGTCTCTATATGATGATATCTAGGTGAAAGAGGCTCTATGTGATGATATCTAGGTGAAAGAGTCTCTATATGATGATATCTAGGTGAAAGAGTCTCTATATGATGATATCTAGGTGAAAGAGTCTCTATATGATGATATCTAGGTGAAAGAGGCTCTATATGATGATATCTAGGTGAAAGAGTCTCTATATGATGATATCTAGGTGAAAGAGTCTCTATATGATGATATCTAGGTGAAAGAGTCTCTATATGATGATATCTAGGTGAAAGAGTCTCTATATGATGATATCTAGGTGAAAGAGTCTCTATATGATGATATCTCGGTGAAAGAGTCTCTATATGATGATATCTAGGTGAAAGAGTCTCTATATGATGATATCTAGGTGAAAGAGGCTCTATGTGATGATATCTAGGTGAAAGAGGCTCTCTGTGATGATATCTAGGTGAAAGAGGCTCTATGTGATGATATCTAGGTGAAAGAGTCTCTATGTGATGATATCTAGGTGAAAGAGGCTCTATATGATGATATCTAGGTGAAAGAGGCTCTCTGTGATGATATCTAGGTGAAAGAGGCTCTATGTGATGATATCTAGGTGAAAGAGGCTCTATGTGATGGGATTTATCTGACCTTGGTGACGTGAGGCCGCTAGCAGACGGTCGGTTAAGCCAGTCTGTCTGCTTCCTGACCTGAGCGCCAGATTGTCATGGTTGCACACACAAGGAATTTACCTTGGTATTGTAGCTTCCAGTCTACACAGCGCTCATAAAGATAAAAAACGATATTCGCTTAAATACTGATACAGGCAAATTATCAGTGCTGGTTCTACTCGACCTCAGTGCTGCTTTTGACACTGTCGATCACAACATACTTCTTGACAGGCTGGAAAACTGGGTGGGGCTTTCTGGGATAGTCCTAAAATGGTTCAGGTCATACTTAGAAGCGAGAGATTATTATGTGAGTATAGGAGACCATAAGTCTGAGTGGACATCCATGACATGCGGAGTCCCTCAAGGCTCAATTTTTGCGCCACTCCTATTCAACCTGTACATGCTCCCAATGAGCCAAATAATGAGAAAGAACCAAATCTCTTACCACAGCTATGCAGACGACACACAGATCTACTTAGCCCTATCGCCAAACGATTACAGCCCCATTGACTCCCTGTTCCAATGCATTGATGAAGTCAACAGTTGGATGTGCCAAAACTTTCTTCAGTTAAACAAAGACAAAACTGAAGTCATTGCGTTTAGAAACAAAGATGAAGTTCTCAAGGTGAACGCATACCTTCACTCTAGAGGTCAAACAACTAAAAATCAAGTCAGGAATCTTGGTGTGTCTCTAGAGTCAGACCTTAGCTTCAGTAGTCATGTCAAAGCAATAACTAAATCAGCATACTATCATCTGAAGAATATTGCAGGAATTACATCACACCAGTCCTCAGGTCTTTACACTGGCTAAACGCGTTTGAGAAACTGTAAAGTGAGCAGATCAGGCCGGCGTGATTGCCGACCCCAGAGGGTTAACATGATACATAACTTAACACTTGACAGGTAACATTCTGCAATATAGAATGTGATTTACAGCCGTATTCTAGACAGTAATCCTGTCTGTTGTGTTTCAGAGCTGCACGGACTCACGGCTCATGGAAACATGCTCTTCTACGCCATACTGGGCTCCGCTGGCATGACGTGCATCACCATCCTGCTGGCCTTCTGCATTGTATTACAGCTGAAGAGAGCCACCTTCCAGAGACGCATGGTGCAGGCCTTTCACAACATAGTGGTGAGATCACAATAGAAAACAACTGAATTTAACTGAATTCAGTCATAGCTTACTCTGTATAGCAGGGCTGTTCAATCCTGCTCCTTACAGCCGGGTTTCCAGTGATCCTGAAGACCTTCATAAGCTGCTTCAGAGTCTGTAAACATCTGTCTTTCCCGTGCGCACAGAGAGAGGACCCTGTGGTCCAGTTTAGCTCCTTGCCTCTAAACATGCCGAAGAAAGTTCCCAACTCCAGCCAGTGTGTGGCCTATCCGGCCCTGGATTGGAGCGACATAAAGTTCCAGGACGTGATCGGAGAGGGAAACTTTGGACAGGTGTTGAAAGCTCGCATTAAGAAAGACGGGCTGAGGATGGATGCGGCCATCAAGAGAATGAAAGGCGAGAATAATGCGTCATCAGAGTCATTATATGTGATAGCATTTGCACAGTTTTTCTCATGACGTCTTATTCTCTGTCTGCTCAATAGAATATGCATCCAAGGACGACCACAGAGACTTTGCGGGTGAACTGGAGGTCTTGTGTAAGCTGGGTCACCATCCGAACATCATTAACCTCCTGGGAGCGTGTGAACACAGAGGTGTGCGCTCAAGCAGATGATATTCTCGATAGGGCACTACTGCATAACAGAGCTCCTTTTCACTGTTTGCTTGTGCTGCAGGTTACCTGTATCTGGCCATTGAATACGCTCCTCACGGAAACCTGCTGGACTTCCTGCGTAAGAGCCGTGTGTTAGAGACGGACCCGGCCTTCGCCATCGCTAACAGCACCGCGTCCACGCTCTCCTCGCAGCAGCTCCTGCACTTCGCTGCGGACGTGGCGCGAGGCATGGACTACCTGAGCCAGAAACAGGTGAGCACAGGAAACACGCTGTCCTAATAGTCTCTCTGCAATAGGATTAGTTCCAGGATTAGTTCCCTAGAAACATTCCAGGATTTTTCTCCATATAGTGGACTTTAATGGGGTCCAACGGGTTGAAGGTCCAAATTGCAGTTTCAGTGCAGCTTCAAAGGCTCTACACAATCTCAGCTCAGGAATAAGAGACTTATCTAGACAAACCATCAGCCATTTTATAACAAAATAAACATTTATATACTTTTTAACCACAAATGCTCATCTTGCACCACCACGACTTCACGCATTATGTAATCATGTTGAAAGGTCACGCGTGACATAGGCGGAAGTACAGACCTAGTGTTTACAAAGCAAACATGCAAAGACTAAGTCAAACGCCCTTATATGAAAAATAAAAATAAAACAAAAGGTAAAACAACGACTTCGGATTTTGAAGTTGGAGGAGAAAATTAGTTGGAGTTTTTTGGACTGGACAATGACTTTCTTGTAGATCTGCTGTACAACTAAAACAATCATTGTATTCATTTCCTATTACCACTGTAAGGGTGCTTTGAAACAATCTGTACTGTAAAAAGCGCTGTATTAATGTAGGTGACTTGACTATGTGCATTCATTTGGTTAGTCACATTACCTTGCTGGTTCCAAGTTGGCACCGCTGCACATTTAATTAACATTTCTGAAATTTTTTCTTTTGCAGTTTATTCACAGAGATCTAGCAGCCAGAAACATCCTGGTTGGAGAGAACCTTATGGCAAAGATCGCTGATTTCGGCCTGTCCAGAGGTCAGGAGGTTTACGTGAAGAAGACCATGGTAAAGATCTGAAGGCCGCTGCTCTTGTAATGCATGCATGAATGTGTGTTTTAACGTGTGTGTTTCTCCGCAGGGCCGTCTGCCAGTGAGGTGGATGGCCATCGAATCTCTCAACTACAGTGTTTACACCACCAACAGTGACGTGTAAGAGTCTTCCAGTCTAATGTGTGCGTCTGCGCTGTGATTAACATGTGTTGTGTCTGCGCTGAGAGTAACGTGTGTTGTGTCTGCGTGAGAGTAACGTGTGTTGTGTCTGTGTGAGAGTAACGTGTGTTGTGTCTGCGTGAGAGTAACGTGTGTTGTGTCTGCGCTGTGATTAACGTGTGTTGTGTCTGCGCTGAGAGTAACGTGTGTTGTGTCTGTGTGAGAGTAACGTGTGTTGTGTCTGCGCTGAGAGTAACGTGTGTTGTGTCTGCGTGAGAGTAACGTGTGTTGTGTCTGTGTGAGAGTAACGTGTGTTGTGTCTGCGTGAGAGTAACGTGTGTTGTGTCTGTGTGAGGGTAACGTGTGTTGTGTCTGCGTGAGAGTAACGTGTGTTGTGTCTGCGCTGAGAGTAACGTTTGTTGTGTCTGCGTGAGAGTAACGTGTGTTGTGTCTGCGTGAGAGTAACGTGTGTTGTGTCTGCGCTGTGATTACCGTGTGTTGTGTCTGCGCTGAGAGTAACGTGTGTTGTGTCTGCGTGAGAGTAACGTGTGTTGTGTCTGCGCTGAGAGTAACGTGTGTTGTGTCTGCGTGAGAGTAACGTGTGTTGTGTCTGCGCTGAGAGTAACGTGTGTTGTGTCTGCGTGAGAGTAACGTGTGTTGTGTCTGTGTGAGAGTAACGTGTGTTGTGTCTGCGTGAGAGTAACGTGTGTTGTGTCTGCGTGAGAGTAACGTGTGTTGTGTCTGCGCTGAGAGTAACGTGTGTTGTGTCTGCGTGAGAGTAACGTGTGTTGTGTCTGCGCTGAGAGTAACGTGTGTTGTGTCTGCGTGAGAGTAACGTGTGTTGTGTCTGCGTGAGGGTAACGTGTGTTGTGTCTGCGTGAGAGTAACGTGTGTTATGTCTGCGCTGAGAGTAACGTGTCTTGTGTCTGCGCTGAGAGTAACGTGTGTTGTGTCTGCGCTGAGAGTAACGTGTGTTGTGTCTGCGTGAGAGTAACGTGTGTTGTGTCTGCGCTGAGAGTAACGTGTGTTGTGTCTGTGTGAGGGTAACGTGTTGCTTGAGAGTAACGTGTGTTGTGTCTGCGTGAGAGTAACGTGTGTTGTGTCTGCGTGAGAGTAACGTGTGTTGTGTCTGCGTGAGAGTAACATGTGTTGTGTCTGCACTGAGAGTAACGTGTGTTGTGTCTGCGCTGAGAGTAACGTGTGTTGTGTCTGCGCTGAGAGTAACGTGTGTTGTGTCTGCGTGAGGGTAACGTGTATTGTGTCTGCGCTGAGAGTAACGTGTGTTGTGTCTGCGCTGAGAGTAACGTGTGTTGTGTCTGCGCTGAGAGTAACGTGTGTTGTGTCTGCGCTGAGAGTAACGTGTGTTGTGTCTGTGTGAGGGTAACGTGTGTTGTGTCTGCGCTGAGAGTAACGTGTGTTGTGTCTGCGCTGAGAGTAACGTGTGTTGTGTCTGTGTGAGAGTAACGTGTGTTGTGTCTGTGTGAGGGTAACGTGTATTGTGTCTGTGTGAGAGTAACGTGTGTTGTGTCTGTGTGAGGGTAACGTGTGTTGTGTCTGTGTGAGAGTAACGTGTGTTGTGTCTGTGTGAGGGTAACGTGTGTTGTGTCTGTGTGAGAGTAACGTGTGTTGTGTCTGTGTGAGAGTAACGTGTGTTGTGTCTGCGCTGAGAGTAACGTGTGTTGTGTCTGTGTGAGGGTAACGTGTGTTGTGTCTGTGTGAGAGTAACGTGTGTTGTGTCTGTGTGAGGGTAACGTGTGTTGTGTCTGTGTGAGAGTAACGTGTGTTGTGTCTGTGTGAGGGTAACGTGTGTTGTGTCTGTGTGAGAGTAACGTGTGTTGTGTCTGTGTGAGGGTAACGTGTGTTGTGTCTGCGCTGAGAGTAACGTGTGTTGTGTCTGCGTGAGAGTAACGTGTGTTGTGTCTGCGCTGAGAGTAACGTGTGTTGTGTCTGTGTGAGGGTAACGTGTGTTGTGTCTGCGCTGAGAGTAACGTGTGTTGTAACGTGTGTTGTGTCTGTGTGAGGGTAACGTGTGTTGTGTCTGTGTGAGAGTAACGTGTGTTGTGTCTGTGTGAGGGTAACGTGTGTTGTGTCTGCGCTGAGAGTAACGTGTGTTGTGTCTGCGCTGAGAGTAACGTGTGTTGTGTCTGCGTGAGAGTAACGTGTGTTGTGTCTGCGCTGAGAGTAACGTGTGTTGTGTCTGTGTGAGGGTAACGTGTGTTGTGTCTGTGTGAGAGTAACGTGTGTTGTGTCTGTTTGAGGGTAACGTGTGTTGTGTCTGTGTGAGGGTAACGTGTGTTGTGTCTGCGCTGAGAGTAACGTGTGTTGTGTCTGTGTGAGGGTAACGTGTGTTGTGTCTGTGTGAGAGTAACGTGTGTTGTGTCTGCGTGAGAGTAACGTGTGTTGTGTCTGCGCTGAGAGTAACGTGTGTTGTGTCTGTGTGAGGGTAACGTATTGCTTGAGAGTAACGTGTGTTGTGTCTGCGTGAGAGTAACGTGTGTTGTGTCTGCGTGAGAGTAACGTGTGTTGTGTCTGCGTGAGAGTAACGTGTGTTGTGTCTACGTGAGAGTAACGTGTGTTGTGTCTGCGTGAGAGTAAAGTGTGTCGTGTCTGCGTGAGAGTAACGTGTGTTGTGTCTGCGTGAGAGTAACGTGTGTTGTGTCTACGTGAGAGTAACGTGTGTTGTGTCTGCGTGAGAGTAAAGTGTGTTGTGTCTGCGCTGAGAGTAACGTGTGTTGTGTCTGCGTGAGAGTAACGTGTGTTGTGTCTGCGTGAGAGTAACGTGTGTTGTGTCTGCGTGAGAGTAACGTGTGTTGTGTCTGCGTGAGAGTAACGTGTGTTGTGTCTGCGCTGAGAGTAACGTGTGTTGTGTCTGCGTGAGAGTAACGTGTGTTGTGTCTGCGTGAGAGTAACGTGTGTTGTGTCTACGTGAGAGTAACGTGTGTTGTGTCTGCGTGAGAGTAAAGTGTGTCGTGTCTGCGCTGAGAGTAACGTGTGTTGTGTCTGCGCTGTGATTAACGTGTGTTGTGTCTGCGCTGAGAGTAACGTGTGTTGTGTCTGCGCTGAGAGTAACGTGTGTTATGTCTGCGCTGAGAGTAACGTGTGTTGTGTCTGCGCTGAGAGTAACGTGTGTTGTGTCTGCGCTGAGAGTAACGTGTGTTGTGTCTGTGTGAGGGTAACGTGTTGCTTGAGAGTAACGTGTGTTGTGTCTGCGTGAGAGTAACGTGTGTTGTGTCTGCGTGAGAGTAACGTGTGTTGTGTCTGCGCTGAGAGTAACGTGTGTTGTAACGTGTGTTGTGTCTGCGCTGAGAGTAACGTGTGTTGTGTCTGTGTGAGAGTAACGTGTGTTGTAACGTGTGTTGTGTCTGCGCTGAGAGTAACGTGTGTTGTGTCTGCGCTGAGAGTAACGTGTGTTGTGTCTGTGTGAGAGTAACGTGTGTTGTAACGTGTGTTGTGTCTGCGCTGAGAGTAACGTGTGTTGTGTCTGTGTGAGAGTAACGTGTGTTGTGTCTGTGTGAGGGTAACGTGTGTTGTGTCTGTGTGAGAGTAACGTGTGTTGTGTCTGTGTGAGAGTAACGTGTGTTGTGTCTGTGTGAGAGTAACGTGTGTTGTGTCTGTGTGAGGGTAACGTGTGTTGTGTCTGTGTGAGAGTAACGTGTGTTGTGTCTGTGTGAGGGTAACGTGTGTTGTGTCTGCGTGAGAGTAACGTGTGTTGTGTCTGTGTGAGGGTAACGTATTGCTTGAGAGTAACGTGTGTTGTGTCTGCGTGAGAGTAACGTGTGTTGTGTCTGTGTGAGGGTAACGTGTGTTGTGTCTGCGTGAGAGTAACGTGTGTTGTGTCTGTGTGAGGGTAACGTATTGCTTGAGAGTAACGTGTGTTGTGTCTGCGTGAGAGTAACGTGTGTTGTGTCTGCGTGAGAGTAACGTGTGTTGTGTCTGCGTGAGAGTAACGTGTGTTGTGTCTGTGTGAGGGTAACGTGTGTTGTGTCTGCGTGAGAGTAACGTGTGTTGTGTCTGTGTGAGGGTAACGTATTGCTTGAGAGTAACGTGTGTTGTGTCTGCGTGAGAGTAACGTGTGTTGTGTCTGCGTGAGAGTAACGTGTGTTGTGTCTGCGTGAGAGTAACGTGTGTTGTGTCTGTGTGAGGGTAACGTGTGTTGTGTCTGTGTGAGAGTAACGTGTGTTGTGTCTGCGTGAGAGTAACGTGTGTTGTGTCTGTGTGAGGGTAACGTATTGCTTGAGAGTAACGTGTGTTGTGTCTGCGTGAGAGTAACGTGTGTTGTGTCTGCGCTGAGAGTAACGTGTGTTGTGTCTGCGCTGAGAGTAACGTGTGTTGTGTCTGTGTGAGAGTAACGTGTGTTGTGTCTGTGTGAGGGTAACGTGTGTTGTGTCTGCGCTGAGAGTAACGTGTGTTGTGTCTGCGTGAGAGTAACGTGTGTTGTGTCTGCGTGAAAGTAACGTGTGTTGTGTCTGTGTGAGAGTAACGTGTGTTGTGTCTGTGTGAGAGTAACGTGTGTTGTGTCTGTGTGAGGGTAACGTATTGCTTGAGAGTAACGTTTGTTGTGTCTGTGTGAGAGTAACGTGTGTTGTGTCTGCGCTGAGAGTAACGTGTGTTGTGTCTGCGTGAGAGTAACGTGTGTTGTGTCTGTGTGAGGGAAACGTGTGTTGTGTCTGCGCTGAGAGTAACGTGTGTTGTGTCTGCGTGAGAGTAACGTGTGTTGTGTCTGCGTGAGGGTAACGTGTGTTGTGTCTGTGTGAGAGTAACGTGTGTTGTGTCTGTGTGAGGGTAACGTGTGTTGTGTCTGCGTGAGAGTAACGTGTGTTGTGTCTGTGTGAGGGTAACGTATTGCTTGAGAGTAACGTGTGTTGTGTCTGCGTGAGAGTAACGTGTGTTGTGTCTGTGTGAGGGTAACGTGTGTTGTGTCTGCGTGAGAGTAACGTGTGTTGTGTCTGTGTGAGGGTAACGTATTGCTTGAGAGTAACGTGTGTTGTGTCTGCGTGAGAGTAACGTGTGTTGTGTCTGTGTGAGGGTAACGTGTGTTGTGTCTGCGTGAGAGTAACGTGTGTTGTGTCTGTGTGAGGGTAACGTATTGCTTGAGAGTAACGTGTGTTGTGTCTGCGTGAGAGTAACGTGTGTTGTGTCTGCGTGAGAGTAACGTGTGTTGTGTCTGCGTGAGAGTAACGTGTGTTGTGTCTGTGTGAGGGTAACGTGTGTTGTGTCTGCGTGAGAGTAACGTGTGTTGTGTCTGTGTGAGGGTAACGTGTGTTGTGTCTGTGTGAGGGTAACGTATTGCTTGAGAGTAACGTGTGTTGTGTCTGCGTGAGAGTAACGTGTGTTGTGTCTGCGTGAGAGTAACGTGTGTTGTGTCTGCGTGAGAGTAACGTGTGTTGTGTCTGTGTGAGGGTAACGTGTGTTGTGTCTGTGTGAGAGTAACGTGTGTTGTGTCTGCGTGAGAGTAACGTGTGTTGTGTCTGTGTGAGGGTAACGTATTGCTTGAGAGTAACGTGTGTTGTGTCTGCGTGAGAGTAACGTGTGTTGTGTCTGCGCTGAGAGTAACGTGTGTTGTGTCTGCGCTGAGAGTAACGTGTGTTGTGTCTGTGTGAGAGTAACGTGTGTTGTGTCTGTGTGAGGGTAACGTGTGTTGTGTCTGCGCTGAGAGTAACGTGTGTTGTGTCTGCGTGAGAGTAACGTGTGTTGTGTCTGTGTGAGAGTAACGTGTGTTGTGTCTGTGTGAGGGTAACGTATTGCTTGAGAGTAACGTTTGTTGTGTCTGTGTGAGAGTAACGTGTGTTGTGTCTGCGCTGAGAGTAACGTGTGTTGTGTCTGCGTGAGAGTAACGTGTGTTGTGTCTGTGTGAGGGAAACGTATTGCTTGAGAGTAACGTGTGTTGTGTCTGCGTGAGGGTAACGTGTGTTGTGTCTGTGTGAGAGTAACGTGTGTTGTGTCTGTGTGAGAGTAACGTGTGTTGTGTCTGTGTGAGGGTAACGTATTGCTTGAGAGTAACGTTTGTTGTGTCTGTGTGAGAGTAACGTGTGTTGTGTCTGCGCTGAGAGTAACGTGTGTTGTGTCTGCGTGAGAGTAACGTGTGTTGTGTCTGTGTGAGGGAAACGTATTGCTTGAGAGTAACGTGTGTTGTGTCTGCGTGAGGGTAACGTGTGTTGTGTCTGCGCTGAGAGTAACGTGTGTTGTGTCTGCGTGAGAGTAACGTGTGTTGTGTCTGTGTGAGGGTAACGTGTTGCTTGAGAGTAACGTGTGTTGTGTCTGCGTGAGAGTAACGTGTGTTGTGTCTGTGTGAGAGTAACGTGTGTTGTGTCTGCGCTGTGTGTGTCTGCGCTGTGTGTGTCTGCGCTGTGTGTGTCTGCGCTGAGAGTAACGTGTGTTGTGTCTGTGTGAGAGTAACGTGTGTTGTGTCTGTGTGAGAGTAACGTGTGTTGTGTCTGTGTGAGAGTAACGTGTGTTGTGTCTGCGTGAGAGTAACGTGTGTTGTGTCTGCGTGAGAGTAACGTGTGTTGTGTCTGTGTGAGAGTAACGTGTGTTGTGTCTGTGTGAGAGTAACGTGTGTTGTGTCTGCGCTGTGTGTGTCTGCGCTGTGTGTGTCTGCGCTGAGAGTAACGTGTGTTGTGTCTGTGTGAGAGTAACGTGTGTTGTGTCTGTGTGAGAGTAACGTGTGTTGTGTCTGTGTGAGAGTAACGTGTGTTGTGTCTGCGTGAGAGTAACGTGTGTTGTGTCTGTGTGAGAGTAACGTGTGTTGTGTCTGTGTGAGAGTAACGTGTGTTGTGTCTGTGTGAGAGTAACGTGTGTTGTGTCTGCGTGAGAGTAACGTGTGTTGTGTCTGCGTGAGAGTAACGTGTGTTGTGTCTGCTTGAGAGTAACGTGTGTTGTGTCTGCGCTGTGTGTGTCTGCGCTGAGTGTAACGTGTTGTGTCTGCACTGTGTTGTGTCTGCGCTGAGTGTAACGTTTTGTGTCTGCGCTGTGTGTGTCTGCGCTGAGTGTAACGTGTTGTGTCTGCGCTGTGTGTGTCTGCGCTGTGTGTGTCTGCGCTGTGTGTGTCTGCGCTGAGTGTAACGTGTTGTGTCTGCGCTGTGTGTGTCTGCGCTGTGTGTGTCTGCGCTGTGTGTGTCTGCGCTGAGTGTAACGTGTTGTGTCTGCGCAGGTGGTCGTACGGCGTGCTGCTCTGGGAGGTGGTCAGCTTAGGTTTGTTTTCACTGCATGTTACTCAATATTCTCAATATTACTGTAGATGCGCCCCAATTCATGTGCTTATGCACTGGTTTACATAAATAGTGTGAGTAATGAGGAAATTCTAAAAAGCACTTCAAAAACCTGGATGATGAATCAAGTTAATTGGACACTTCATGCACTCATTGATCGCAGGTTTAATTAAACCTAGCGTATGAAGACATGCTATCAGACGGATACTGAATGACTAAATAACCCTATAAAACTCACACACTAGATGGGTAGCGCATCATTTGGGACACACCTACCGTATTGGAATTCGGTGTTCCTGCTGACATGTGATTGGCTCTTGATTGGCAGGAGGAACACCATACTGTGGTCTGACGTGCGCTGAGCTCTACGAGAAACTCCCCCTGGGCTTCCGGCTGGAGAAGCCACTCAACTGCGATGACGAGGTGTAAGTGTGAAGCGCCGGTCAGCCACACATGTGCGAGAGCAACAGGAATGAACACTTTCTGTCTCGCTCTACAGGTATGAGCTGATGAAACAGTGCTGGAAGGAGAAGCCGTATGAGAGACCGTCATTCGCTCAGATCCTGATGTCACTCAATCGTATGCTGGAGGAGAGGAAGGTATCATGGGGATTATTACTCTTCCAGTTCTGATGAAGAGCATCATTACATGTTGTGTTACTGATGACCTTCTCCTCTCATTCTGTCCAGACGTACGTCAACACGACGCTCTATGAGAAGTTCACCTACGCCGGCATTGACTGTTCTGCGGAGGAGGCTGGCTGACCTCAGAGCTTCATACGCTTAATATCATCCTTTGATTCACAGACTAGAGGTTTACACACACTGGCCCTCATTTATGAAAAGTGCGTACACCAAATTTCCAGCGTACACCCAAAACCACGGTGACTTTGCGATTTATCAATATGGACGTTGGCGTACGGCACGCTCAAATCCTACGCCAGCTCAGGCGGTGGTGTACATGTACGCACGTTTTGAGTTAGTGCTGAAATGCGCAGAAAAACAATTCCTAACACCACAAAACGCACTGACAAACTAAAGATATGATATATTATGACCCACTGTAAAAAAACAACAACATAGAAATGATAAACTTCAGTGTTTATTTTAGTGAGTTAAGCCCGGCAGGTGCGCACGGACTGGGTTCAGGAATGAAAGGCTTTCAATGACCAAAAAATAATTCAGACTGACAAAATAATTAAAATGACATTCTTCTTCTTTTAAATAATAATAATACAAATAATAATAACAACGACATTCTTCTTCTAAATAACAATAAGCGTCATTAATAATCAAAATCATAATACTAATAAGAAGAATATTACAAATTGTCATGCAATTATTCACATCATCATCACTATTGTACACCCCATTACATGTGACGTCATGCGAAATTCAACACTAATAGTTTCAAACACGTGCTGTAAAATAATGCATTGTTGTGATAGGTAATCTGCTCAACCAACCAGCGATTTAAACTGGATTTCCACCGGAGAAGTTTCTCCTCTTTGCCGTCTTCCGCGTGTCCATGGCGTAAAATGAGGGCGTGGGGGAGGCGGAGACGTGAATATATAGGGGCGTGTTAATCTAATGACGATCGTTTTCAGCCGCGGCATTTATCAAGGGCAGGTGTTGCGTACACCTGAATTTCAAAGGTACGGACAGTTTCATAAATCAGGCGGTGAGAGGAGTGTAAGCATAATCTCACGCCAACATATACGCCCGTTTCCACGCAAGATTGATAAATGAGGGCCACTGTGTGTATCATATTTCTGTTCGTGGTGAAGTGTTTATTGGTGTGTGAGATGTTGAGTGCAGATGCTGACAGATATGTAACATTTGTATATTTCATTGTTTTATATCCCTGTTGTTTGATACTGCGAGCCCTTCTGTTTCTGAATGTACATACTGAAGACTTCAATCCGGCAGCTTTAAGCCCAATAAACCTCTGGAAAAGCTTCTAATTTTGTGACCAAAATAAGTAATGTATATAACCACTTTTTAGCACACAAAAGACAATCCAGGATTACAGATTTAGAACAATCAAACATGATTTCAGTGTGTAATTATGTGTACAGCTGCAGAAAGTGGTTGGATATCATTTTAAAGAGCAGACAAACATTAGCTGTGTGAATAAATGAGGAAATGAATTGGCCACGCCACTGTTTTAAACGTCCATCATCATTAGTCTCTATGACGGAGTAACTTTTGTCTGGCTAAAGTTGTCATGGTAAAATTTCTACTGATAGGTCACAAATATCTTTAATTTACCTCTTTGGTTTTATTTACATCCCACATCACAATAATTATATATATTATTTTTATTTTTTTATTTTACCAAAGCCAGTTTGTGTGTATTTTCTGACTGAAGACATGCCATCTGAGTGCAAATCAGTGTCAGCTCACGTTTATTTGTAAAGTGCGTTTCACAATACAGATCGTTTCGAAGCAGCTCTGGAGAAAAGACATGCCTTAATGATAATAAATCACTTAATAAATTAGGTCCTATTCTCTCAATGACAATGACGCTCCAGGCTAGATTATTGTAATGCTCTTATGGGTGGTTGCCCTGCACGCTTAATAAACAAACTACAGCTGTCAACACTGCATTTGCCTCCTATTAAACATTGTAAAAAAATAATAATATTGCTGATTACTTGCAAAGCACTAAATGGTTTATCTCCGCAGTACTTGAGCGAGCTCTTAACACATAATAGTTCTTCACGTCTATTGCGATCTCAAAATTCCGGCCAGTTAATAATACCTAGAATATCAAAATCGACTGCTGACGGTAGATTAGCGGTTTTATGGCACGGGCAAACCGTTTTATGTCAAGGGGGTCTCCAACACGTCGCTCGCGAGCTACCAGTAGCTCGTGGCCTGATTGGAGGTAGCTTGCCAATTGGGGCCGTTCACATATCGCGTCTTTTGCGCGCTCGAGTTTGTTATTTGAAATGTAGACGCACGGGAAGCGCGCTCATAATTGAAGCGAAGCGCTAATTTTTTCCAGGGGCAGCGAGATGAATTTTTTTTATCCTTTCAGTATGGGGGTGCACCCAAACACCGTGGGTGTTTTTCTCTTCTCCGTAAATAAATCTTGTAGCAGAGCTACAGCAAGCGTTTTTCGGTGGTGGAAATCCATTATCTACTAAAACTTCTTTGTCGTTGTGGAGAGCGCAGTTCATGGTTGCATAGCAACGACAGACGGCATGGGAAAATCGGACCGAATTTTACTATTAATAATAAAAGATAAGCTAATGTGCATTGTAAATGTCAGTAATTTATCTTTGGCTCATTCTCTTTTATAAAAATTATTTAAAGGCTGAAATATGTGAAGTTTATCTTTTTATAGAACCTTTTTTGTCAAAATGTTATTTGAACGTGTACATGTTAGTAGATAACGTAAAAGACACTCCTTTAAAATCTGGCCATCATCTTTAATGTTATTATTTTAATGTTTATGTAAACAAAAAGTGCATATTGATGCTAATTTTATGTTATTTGCTGGTTTTCAACATAAAACTTGGTGAATTGATTTCATTGTGTAGTATTAGTACTTTTTGAACAAGATTCTGTGATAACCGTGATCATTTTGGTCACTATAATCACGAAATGAAATTTTCATGCCATTTCATCTCTAGTAATGATCAACTAAAATCACCTATAATTATGTTTTTACAGTAGCCTATAATATGCAAAGTACATTTTTCTATAAAAAAAACTCTGATCCTGTTCTTTTCTCTGACATTTAAGGGTGACATAGGCCTACAAAAACTATTTTAGGTCTAAAACAGTTTGGATAGTTGTTGATATGAGATATTATTTAAGAGATTTAAGTATTGTGTTACAGGAGTAGCCCTCGGCCACTTTCACTTTTAAAAACTCTATTTTGAAACAAAGTATAGTTTAACAAGTCATAACTAAAAGTGTGCCATAATTCGAGGCAGTAACCAATGAGCTAATGGTTCCTCCCTGAAAGTTTGATTAATATGACAATAGTTAAATAACTGGATTCTCTTAACTGTGTTTTTCAAATGAAGGATTTGTAATTTTATTGTGGTTTTTTTTGTGTTGGGGGGGGCGCTCGAAGGGGGTCTCGCCCAGGGTGTAATTCAATGTAGAACCGCTACTGGGAAGCAGACACACTGTCAGTTTAAATCTAGACTGAAAACACATCTCTTTGACCTAGCGTACATATAACACATTATAGACTTCTATAACTCAATGTTAGGCTGCATAGTTTAGAACAGCCGGGACCGGGAACACTTCCCGTAAATCCTGATGTACTCGTTACATCATAAGAAGAATGGCGTCTACGCTAATATTAGTCTCTCTGTTTATCCCGAGATTTACCGCAGTCCACCGGATCCAGATCTGATGAAGGACCAGCGCCAGGACACGACGACAACACAGTCCTGAAGTGTCACTAGTCTCTCCCCGGTTAAGGCTTCCCTCCCTTCCCTTTACCTCTGCACAGATAAAACATTGTCAGGATAATTCCAGTTCACATGGCTAGGCGGAAGCGATAATTTTTTTTCTTTATTTTTTAAATTAAATAATTCCTTAAATAATTCTGTATTATACATTTTTACAAGGCAAGACAAGTCATTTGTTGAGGTCAATTTGTAAAGAAAGACTACACGCCTGTGCACATATACATTAAAACGTACATACCTATAGACTAAACACGTAATACGCATGTGCATGCCGTCAGCATTCTCACAGGTTTGCGTTTTTGAAGTTTGAACAGATAACCTTTTTTTTTTTTTTTTTTTTTTACAAATTTCATGGAACCTATTTCAAAGTTTGCGTTCTCGAGACACCAGGCACTGCTGTTGTGCGAGTAAGCGGCCGGATCGCATTAAGGGTTTTCTGTTAGAACGGTGTCGTGTTAGTGGCCCCTAAGTTAATAACTAATGATCTTTGCAACGGAAGTGAATCAATCAAAACTAACTTTAGCTGGAAAATAACTTTATTCTAGAGCTGCTGTAAAGCCAAAACACTTTCTGTTACTGTAAATTCCTATTATCACTGTAAAGGCCCTTTCACACCGGACGCGTAACAAAAAAGCGAAACGAAAAAGCGAATAGTTTGCGTAAAACCATTCACATCAGCCGTAACGGAATTTGCGACGGTCAGAACTTCAACATTCCAAAACTTTCGCGCCGACAGCTGAGAAAACATGGATACTTCATCATTATCATCAAGTGAAGACGAGCTTATCATTTTCTTTAAAAGACAGAAAAGAAGGTTTTGGGTGCACTGAATCTTAAAGAACAGAGAGTCTGAAGGGGAGTATGCTAATCTGGTACAAGAGCTAAAACTTTATCATGGCCGGTCCCACACTTACTTTCGGGTGACTGTGGGACAATTTGAGGAGCTCCTTCAGACAGTGGCACCACATCTGACGGGACAAACCACAAACTTCAGGGAACCGCTCGGTCCGGAGCAGCGTCTGGCAGTCTGCTGAGGTGAGCTGTCCTCTTAAAATCATCAGGGCTACGTTTACATGCAATCAAATAAACAATCCACTGTATGTGATTGGCTGAAGCCTTTTCTGTCGCCGCAATAGTGTAAAAAAAAAAATCAATATTGAAGCGGAAAAAATAAAAGTTGTTTTTTCACCGCAGCAGATTCGCATTCGGTGTGAAGCACTCATTACACAAACAGCTGATCAAAAAATAAAACCTTTGCGCAAATTATTCTTGCGTAGAAACGCGTCCCGTGTAAAAGGGCCTTAAAGCTGCTTTGAAACCATCTATATTGTTAAAAGCGCTATATAAATGTAGGTGACTTGACTTGACTTAATGATACAATGGCATTTGGCCTAATGAACAGAGAATCTTACATTAAATAATTAAACTTCCTCCAGTCTCTTTAATCCCAGTGAAGCGTTTCAATCTGACAACTGCCATCCAATAAATCTGCCAGCTAGAACAAACAGCATTCACATGTAAGGTTTGCTTTTTCCCGAATCAATGCTAAAAACAACACTAAGGTTTTTTGCACTAGTTTTGGTAAATCGTCTGAAAGGGAACATTTTTTATTTTTTTTATTTCAACACCTAAAATAGGTGAACAAACAACTTAATTGATTTTTTCATGTCATAGTTTTGTACAATAAATTTTTTCTTACACTTCTTGGTCCCTGACATTTCCTAGATGTGTTGTGATTTAATAACGATTATGAGCGCTGTTCAATATGACACAGAATTGTCACTTGCTTTATTGTAAAATTGACAAAGGATGTTGTTTTACATGCCATGAGCTTCATCAGAGTCAGCTTCTCCTCACAGATGTGTTCAGTCATCAGCTTCAGGCCTCAGGGCAGTGTCACACACGCGTCTCCCTCCGTTTCTCTCAGCGCCAGGATCACACACACCTCGTACACGCGGAAGGCAGCGAAGGCTGTGGCCAGCAGACACGCGGCGCCCAAGATGTACCACCAGTTGAAGAGGCCGAAGGAAACTCCTTTGCCGATGCAGTAGATGCCGAAACACACCAGCGCCAGCGCGGAGAAGAGCTGCACACACAGCGGCGGCCCGGAGGACGTGTGTTTCTCACTCATGATGAGTAGCGGTCGCTCACACTGCGGGACACACACCTGAGAGGGAAACCGGCTGGATGGAGAAAACAATGCCACTGAGAACTGAAAATGGCTGAGCAGTGAAATTTACGCGAGTCTGCGTCATGGCGAGAACATGAAGACCACAGAAGAGCGTTGTGTGTTTGTCATGAGCTCTGAAAGCAGAGGTGATGGCTGGCTGTTATATACACTTTAGCTTATCTTAGATTAAAGAAAGCAGAAAGAGATCTGCGCTCTAATCCTGTTGGGAATTAAGATGCACAGCGTTTAAGGAACACTCGTTTCAATTACGCTGACTTACAGCTTTCATGTAATTAAGGTAAGTGCGACTGATAAAGAGCTTATATATCCTAAGTTAGTGTTTTTGAGGTCAACCAGAGATACTTCAATGCAAAGACAGGCAGAAGAACCAACTTCAACGTCAATCAAAAACACAATTTGCAGTCAAACATTTCTGCTAAATATGGGGAGCGACACATTTCAATACAATCAAAATATTCTTTATTACTTTAATTGTGGAATTCACAGGGTAGGATGAACAAGTTTCAAACAAGATGGACAGGAGCTTGAAATTGGAACTCACAACATCAAGTAAACTTAATTTGTATTAGTAGATTATTAACTGTCCACTGCTTGTGTCTCCACAGAAGACAACATGGGTGGACCTTAAAGACACTTGCTGGTTGACTTTTTCTGAGGTGTTGATTTTTTTTTAACAACTACACTTGACAGCATTGCAGATCTATATCCCTTTACTGAATTATTTCAAAGAGCCTTGCAGATTACCAGAGCAAAGTTACATACAATGCTTAATATCATTCTCCCTTTCCCAAAACTGCACAGCAGTGGCTCAAGCCTCAGCCTAACCCCTGCATAATAAAGTAGTTCTAAATCTTTATACCCTAGACTAGACAAATGGCTTGTTAACAGAACTTATTTTGGTAAGTTACACAAATAATGAAAGCATTTTAAATTAGCTGTCAGATAAAAATCAAACAAATTATTAAGGGGGCCATGAAGTGCCTACTAGTCTCTCCCCTGTGAAGGATCCCTTTACCACTCTACAGATAAAGCGTTGTCGGGATAGTTTCGGTTTCGCGTATCTCCCCCGAAGTGATAAAATTCTGTTTCAAAATTTTAATGCCAGGCAAGTAGTTTGTTAAGGCTTGGTTTGTAGGAAATTACAAACCTGCGCACATATATTCAAATGCGCATAACTATAGAATTAATTAATGCGCACGTGAGCGCCATCAGTGTTTCTCACAGGTTCAGTGTAAAGTCTGTGTAGAGAGAATGCTGTCGTCTTAGCGGTCTCTAATTTAATAACTAATGATTGTTGCGACGGAAGTGAATCAATCAAAACGAACTTTAGCTGGAAAATAACATTATTCAAGAACCGCTATAAAGACAAAACAATCTCTGTTACCTTAGATTATCCGTTTATTACTGTAAAGCCGCTTTGAAACATTGTTAAAAGCTCTTTATAAATGTAGATGACTTGACATGAAAGTTTTGTGAAAATGATGAAAAACGCTGGTGGTGGCCGACCACACTAACGTGGAAAGAGTAAATGTGCCTGAACCTGTTAAACGAACTAGCAAATGAGTGATTTGGGGACCTAAAACCACTGGAGATGGACTGATCCAGGAGTTTTTTGAACAACACACTACTGTACATATTGTTTTAGTTTCAGTTTTTTTCTGATTTGTTTGTCAGTGGTTATATTATTTTTAGAAATAGAATCATTATGACAGATTTGATGTGAGATCATGAGGAATGTTAGATCAATTCATTGGTTTATTCTAAATTCTTCTTGAGGCTGTTGAACTTTGTTTTGAATTTAAATTAAATTATGTAGTGTCTTTTTAACCATAGTTTTGAATATTCTAATAAAATACATTAAACATTTTTTGTTAAAATGACTCAAATCAAACAAATTACATAGACTTAATAGAAATGTTCATTACTGGTAACAATATTATATTTATTTATTAAAATAATAATAATAATTTATGACTAGCTTTGCTATCATTGATATATAGTGTATAATCATATAATGAAATATGTCCAACATCATGTTTTGTATTCTACTGAAGGAATTCATGAAGGTTCGGAACAATGAGATGATTGTTTTTGTTTTAAACTAAACTGTATCCAGTGGAAATCCATACAAAAACATGTTCAGTTTATGAGAACTAATTACATTTATGGATTGATCATATGCTTTTATCCAAAGTGACTAACAAATGTGGAACTTCACAAGCAATGAATGAGTCCTAAAATCCAACAATAGCCGTAGTACACAATGCCAAGTTTCAAATGGAGAATTACACAAGCTTTTTTAAAATAAATACATAGGAGTCATAGTAAGTGCCTTTGTTTATGGTTGTGAATTAGTTAAAGGAACACTTCACCCATTTGCATTAGACTTTGTATCTTTAGAAACCCAGTCACATTTTCGAATGGTCATGGTTTATTCCCTTATTTTCCCCTGAGATGGGAGAAATAAGGATTTAAGTGTTCCACTTCCTGCTTTTTATGACGCAAAAATCGTCAATTTGCGTCATAAAAAGCAGGAAGTCAAATTTCTTTGAATAAGGGTAAGACTACAAACACTAGCTCATCATTTATCCAGTAGAAGGCGCTGTTCCGCATGTTTTCAACCTGCCCATAGAGGGGATCTCACTCACAGAATGTACATATAGTGTCAGCCATTCTTTATTTGGAAGCTAAAGCTAACAGTTTCTTATTCTGTGGAGAAAGCTGAGTAGTAGCGGTGACCATCCTCTTTTTCCCGGACATGTCCGGCCGTCGAGATCGTCCAAAATGTCCAGGATTCGGCTTTTGCTTTCTGCAGTCGCATTCATAGTTTACATGCACACCTTTTGTTTCAATCTAACTGAATTCATTCCGATTGGTGAATCTGAATGTAGTGTTTACATGAACGCTAAACAAGTGATCGTTTGATGTGCGTTTTAACATTGCTAGGAAAATTCCCTCTCCTCCGTGAGAGATACGAGACCGGTGCGTCTCACAGGCGCCGGCGCCACTCATCAGTAATCACGCCACCGGGCTCGCATCGTTCTCCGCGGCCGTCAGTCTCGTTCCTGCTCGTCACAGTAAACATGAGGAATGGCGACTGAAGAACGCAAAAGCCGAATCCTGGACATTTTGGGCGACATCAAAATACTGGGCAGACTCACGGAGACTCACTAGTAGCATAGCCTTGTTGTTTACTGCGATCTCTTACCGGTAGGCGTGGCCTACTAGGGCAGCGAAGCAAGTGCATTCTGGGAGTTGTTGTCTTTCATCCCCATAAGCCAAAAATACATTTTCTGGCTTTTCTCAGTCTAGAAGGCTCCAAATTCAAAAATAATTTCACATTTCTTCTACATAAATGACCCATTTTAAATACACATTCATCTTTCCAGAGGTGAAGTGTTCCTTTAAGTGTTTGCAGAAATGGCACGTCTTTAGCTGGCTCCTCAAAGCTGTGATGGTCTCAGTAGATCAGTGTGAGGTTGGCAGCTCGTTCCATTAGAGAGGAACAGAAGACTGTTGGATCAGTGACCAGAAATGACGGGAGGGAAACCAGAAGGACTTCTGGAATGATACTGGAAGCAGTTAAATAAATAGTTTGTTATGGTCAGGAGTGTAAGTGTAATAGCTGTGTAAGAGTTTCAGTATCAATATAGCTAGCAAACTACAACAGATAGGGACAAATCTTACTATTAGCTGCTCACAAAGATTTATTTAATGCTCCCCGTGTTATATTTCAATAACAATAATTGTGGACAGCCTAATACATGGTCAAAAGTCCCTTTATCAAGAAAGTAAGTATTAAGAAAGTTCCAACCTATCTTTCATATAAATCCTGCAGAGAAAGCATATGGCAGACGAGCAGCAGGTGAAAAATTGAAAAATTTGCACAATTCATTATAAACCAGGCCAAACAAACCAGAAAGCCATCCGATGTGACCACCAGCTGAAAAACCAGAACAGTTTCTGAATTTAACTTTTATATCTTTGCTGTGGTGCATCATGGGAGGTAGGAGACACCAAGTGTAGAAGATGAAGGGGTTGTTTGTTGTTTTAAAATTAAACAATTTTCAATGAGAAAATGTCTGTTAAATAATTTGTGGATTAGGGCATGTACAAAAAGCTTATTATAATTATTGGTTGTTTGGTGAATTTATTTCCTGATTGTTTGCATGTCTGTCAATGGTTGTGCTCAGGACTATAAATGCCCACAAGCTGATCTTGCACAGTGATGTGATGGACATTGGAGAGTGAGGAAGCTGCTGCACTTTTGAATTAGTGAGTTAAAATTCTGTCTATTTTCTGGTTTCACAGACAAGACTTAAAGGAATAGTTCACTTAAAAAAATGACTCACCCTCAAGTTGTTTCAAAACTGTATGAATTTCTTTCTGCTGAACACAAAATATGATATATTGTAGAATGTCAGTAACCAAACAGTTGATGGACAAGCATCGGTACAGTGTGTGATACAATAGTGTTTTGAAAACCGCTTCGGAGCGTCAGAGTCCCGGTATCAACCGTCCCCTCACTACTTAAATGTAATGACCCAATCAAGAGTTGTTTCTTTAATGAGGACTGTTGGAGGCACGGAAGTTTGATTGTGACGGAAGTGAGGAGTTCTTGTGTTACTATAGTCTTCACTGGTTTATTTGTTCCTTTTTCCTGTTAGTCTAATTGTGGCTTGCTTTATACACTAACGATGTGTGAATCTGAGGAATTGGTTAATTGCTTTTTCATTGTCACTGAAAAAGGGTGAGTAACATTCAGCTACATCCCACATAAAGCTCGTATGGTGTTTATCCCACAGCTCTTCAGAATAAGGGTTTGGATCTGAACCATTTCTAATAAGGACTTTGTCTTTGTGTACCTAAAAGCTGTTAAGGGATTTGTTTTATTTTAAGCATACACATTTAAGTCCTTTGGATTTGTGCAATTCATTTAAGTATTTGAACATTGAAATTAACCACTTATTTGTTCTTAATATTGGACCATTTAATAGTTTACCCATTAGGCATTGTTCTGTTTGTTTTTGGACTTTTCATGTCCATTGTTTTCAGTTTCCCACCACTCCTTGTTCCCAGTTTCACCGTCTTCATTAACACAACACCGCTGAACCAAATGAACTAGTCAGTTCTCCGTTCTCTCCCTGTTTGTTACTATGGTTACTGTTGAGTTAATTTGCCCCAGCTGTGTCTCGGTTCCCTGATCAGTTATCTGTATTTAGGCCCTCTCTTTCTCCCTGGTCGTTGGCTTGCATTTAATTTAAGTTATTGTTGCTGTCTAGTGTTTCTCCTCGTGATTCTTCTGTTGATTGTTCTATTACAATCAGATTGTTCTAAAAGTCTCCTGAAGTTATCTCCATCGTTGTGCGCTTTTATACAGTCACCATTTTGTAACTGGCATTTACGAGCACATCTTTTATTGGCTGTCATAAATGTATTTTCTGTTTAATATTTTAAATGTTTTAATTCAAATACATAAAGTTAGTTTTGTACAGTGTTGAATCAGAATGGGTTAAATTGTAATATAGACTGAATGCAGTGTTTAAGGGTAGTGCTGTGTGTGCGCGGTTAATCGAACTAAAGAGCCATTTTGCCCTCTGTTCGTTGTCCTGGCTAATGTTGTCCTGGCTAATGTTGTCCTGGCTAATGTTGTCCTGGCTAATGTTGTCCTGGCTAATGTTGTCTTGGCTAATGTTGTGCGAACTGAAAACGGTAAAAACAAAGTTAGTAAATGTTTTGATGCGAGTTATGCTATGTACAGCAAGTTAAAGTGTCACCCAGTTTAAGTCCTTGGAATCTTATAAAAGGAAAAAAGTCTAGAAGAGAAATCTGTGTTTGTTGTTATGCCTCCTTTGATTACAGTAATGTGGTTATGTAATGTGATGCTTGTATTGTGATTCTTTCTTTTATCCTATTTATGTTAAAATCCTTTTGTGTACTGCTCTTATAAACATTCCAAATAGATTATGCAGATTGAGATTTAGTGTGTAATGGGTATTGTACAGTCTCTTAGCAGCTTAGAATCTATGCCAGTGTTTTACCGGTCTTTAAGAGTTTTTGTAAATTCTGCTTTATCTGCTTTCACACAGGTTTTGAAATTATTATTATTGTTATAATTTCTTTATTTTGGTGTATCATGTTAACTGTTCTGTTTTCTCTGTAGATCTGAGATCTAAATGGGTCTGATGTGAACTCTATCACTGAGATCGGATATGTCCAACGATATGTCCTGTGAAATTTAAACACCCCTGTTCCAAATATGCCCTATGTTGCTTTAATGAATTTACTCAATTTGATAATTTTGTTCCAGTGAGATCCTCACACAACCTTGATTGGAATGGGTACTGCATGTGTTTGATCTGTCTTATGATTTGTGTTTTTGCAGGAGTTGTTTAGGGATATGAAAGTCATCTGCAATCAAGCAAGTCAGATTTCGGATTCATAGGGTCACCCCAAATGTTGTGACCGGTGAAGTTCAGGTGAGATCCATTTACTAATGTGCACCCTAAAGAACTCAAAGGATGATATGTTCACTGATGACAGCTTGTTCATGTCAGTTTGTTAACTTGCCTATTTTGCCAACATTATCAAGTTATCCTTTGCAATTTGCTGTTTAAATACTTGTCTGTTATAAGTGTTTCTCAGGACCAAGCTCCCACAATGCACTCAAATGGAGTATTAGCAGTGATGCGGGATCCTCTGCATGGCTTCTGAAGCCCTCCTTGTGTGGAGACTAGAGACTTTTTTTTATGCACTCTTCTCTGCACTTAATGTTCTATTAAACCTGTCCTTTTACACCTCACCCTGTTTTTCAACTGTCTGGTTGTTTCAGAGTCCCAAAGCTGACTTCCAGCCGCAGCTGCGCTGTTAAACTGAATTTACTGAGACCTGGATTATATAGAATTTTTATATAAATGCATGCATGTATACATTTAAGAAATATATGCCTGTATATAATATATATATATATATATATATATATATATATATATATATATATATATATATATAAAAAAACACATTTTCCTTAAATGTATACATGCATGGGTGTGTATTTATATATACAAAATAATTATACACCGTACAACCCTAACTCTAATATTATGTAAACAAACGTTTATTTTGGATGCGATTAAACACGGTTTATCGTTTCACAGCCCTAATATATGAATTTACTTATTTATTTAGTACATTGGCTGTTGTATTCTCTTATGCATGTATAGAAGAAAATTATTGTCAAATGTGTTTGAAACAAAAAAGCTGGCTTAATTAACCCTCTGTGGACCAAAAACGGGCCGGTGCGTTTGCCTCGGTTTTTTTCTCATAGCAGCAAAGTAGACTTAAAATACTCCCGTCGTTTTTTGTCATACAGGCTTAAGAACTATGAAAAAAGAAACTGTTAAATGTCTTCTTTTTTATGGGTTCACTTAAAATCGAAATAAAACATTGTGCTTTTGTAAAATAAAGTAAACAGGGTGTGCTTTCTGCCGCTCCGTCTCTGTGAACTTTTTTTCAGGACCACGTCTGTAAACTCAAACAAAACTCAGCGAATACTATTCACTCAGACACGAGCTATTAGGGGTGTGACGAGATCTCGTGCCACGAGATCTCGCGAGACTAAAATGTGACGATATTTCTCGTCGAGTGAAAAGCTGTCTCGCGATATCGCCATGATTAGTATAGAATATGCCACCGCTACATTCACATTACATTATGTTGTACACCGCGGCACCGGCCGCCTCAACTGTCATTTTGCTATTGTAAACGTCTACTCTGCTCATCCAGCGCGAGTTGCAGTCGCACACAGAGTGTGACAGTGCAGCAGGAATCAGATCACTGATCGCGTTACGATGGCGGAGGATTTGTTGCGCAACAGAGAGTCGATCTGAGATGTCTTAGGGTGGTTCACACAGAACGTGTTTTTCCATTCCAGTGCGGTACTTTTCCATTGTTTTTCTATGTAAACGCGCTAGACGGATGTGTAACCTTGCGCTCGCGTCTTGCATCTTTTGCAGCGTCTCGCGCATGACACAGCATTCTAAAAGCGCGGCGCTCAAGTTAAAATCAGTTCCCCCATTCTACTGCCAGCGTATCGCATTTTACAAAGCAAAAACGCATTCTTTGTGAATGGCCCCTTATCTTAGAACGCGCGCTCAGCACCGCCACTACGGAGTGAAAATGAAAGTAAAACACGATGCGCGCAAATTAGACTGCATACAATAGCCCGTCTCCTAATATCAAACCTATCTCTGGACGTTCTAGTTGTGGCTCTGGTCTCTGTTTTGGTCTCTGTTTGCACTTTGAATACAGAGAGAGTTGGCCTACTTTGATTATGGTTGCACTTGCACTTAATTATCGTTTGCACTAATAAGAAAAACTGTTGTTTTATACTTTTTTATTTCTATTTTCAATTTGTGAAGTAGCTTCATTTGGAAGTCACACACCGCCTCAATCAGAAGTTCTGGAAGCTCATAATTTACAGTAAGGTCTGAAGAGACTCGTGTGAAATCATACTTGAGAGAAGCCAGTCAGTTGAGTTTGTGGTAAAACCTTTACATTGCTTCTATATTGTTGTATTTCAATGTATTTGATAATTCATACTCATAAAGTAGAACTGAAATGACATTCATTACTTAGTTAAAACATTTCAAAATCCACCTGCAGACTTTTTCCAGTCATGAATTTTGTCATTGAGGATTTCTATCAAATATTGTGCAAAAATCTCGTCTCGTCTCGTTCTTGTGAACCCAATCTCGTGTCTCGTCTTGTCTCGTGAGATAAGGGTCTCGTCACACCCCTACGAGCTATATATCCCTATAATCATTTAAGTGTGTAGTTTTAAATGATCTAATTCAAAACTAAAACAAATATTCTCTGTTTATGTAATCTATATAAAAAGAGAGAGATCAGCCGTTCTCATTATCGTTCTGGCTGCTCATTACTCTGCTAATGTGACACGCCCATGGAGATCAGAATTAGTGATTTGAATCTGAAGCATTTCTAATAAGGACTGTCTTTCTATATCTAACATGTCCAAAGGGACTTATTTTAAGCGTAAACGTTTGAGTTATTTTGGATTTGTGTAATTTACTTAATTTTTTACAAATACACATTATTTGAACATTTGAATTAAGAACTTTTTTTGTTCTTAATATTGAAACCTTTAATAGTTTGCCCTGTAGGCATTTACGAGCACATAATTTATTCATAATTAAGGGTTAGGGTTAGGGTTAGGGTTAACCCTACACATAATTAAGTCATAAATTTAACTTCTTTTTAATACTCTGGAAATTGTTGCTTTTGTATTTATGCCTTCACCTCATGTGTCCAATTTAAGACTTGTTTGCCTGTCTATTGTCTCAATGGCCCTTTTTTATTTGTGCTCCCTCCAAATTTGTATTTCTGCTCTTGTCTTTGCATTTTTTATTCTAAGCCTATTATTATTATTATTATTTTTGTGTGTTTATGATTTAATGTCTTCCATACATCTTTCATCTAGGTTCCTTGCCTTATTAGCCATTATGCTGTTTAGTGGCGCTTTCCTATTGACTATTTTATGCCAGTTCCACTAAAACGGTTGTTTTGTATTGAAATGTACTGTATAAATTATTTTGTCTTTACTGTTTGTTAATTTTTTTATATTCATGCACTTGTTTTCATTTAGTGGCCTAATCTCATTACGCCCTTTTTTGCTTTATGATATTTTTTTTTCTCTATGTCCTTGTGCCCATTTGTTTCTGTTAACTTTCAACCCTGCACCCCAACAGTCCATCAACTACATAATAAACATTATTTGCATATCAAAGTTATTTAAAGGGGTAGTTCACTTTAAAATTAAAATTCTGTCATCATTTACTCACCCTCAAGTTGTTTCAAACCTGTATTAATTTATTTCTTCTGCTGAACACAAAGAAAGATATTTTGAAGAATGTCAGTAACCAAACAGTAGTCTGTACCCATTGACTTCCATAGTATTTTTTTTCCTACTATGGAAGTCAATGGGTACAGACTACTGTTTGGTTACTGACATTCTTCAAAATATCTATCTTTGTTCCCTCTGTCAGCACCCACCTTGGGCACACCTTTCTCCAACTTTTCATCTTTGAGCCGTCACTCATCCTTTTTTGCCTCTTTATTCATATCACTTTAATCTTTTTTGTACAATTTTGTATTCCTGTTGAAGTGTACTTTTAACTCATGCTCATTTATTTGTCCCTTTTGTATAGATCTACCCATGAAGGGAGTCCCAGGGGTAGAGTCCCAGGGGTAGAGTCCCAGGGGTAGAGTCCCAGGGGTAGAGTCCCAGGGGTAGAGTCCCAGGGGTAGAGTCCCAGGGGTAGAGTCCCAGGGGTAGAGTCCCAGGGGTAGAGTCCCAGGGGTAAGAGTCCCAGGGGTAAGAGTCCCAGGGGTAAGAGTCCCAGGGGTAAGAGTCCCAGGGGTAAGAGTCCCAGGGGTAAGAGTCCCAGGGGTAAGAGTCCCAGGGGTAAGAGTCCCAGGGGTAAGAGTCCCAGGGGTAAGAGTCCCAGGGGTTAGAGTCCCAGGGGTTAGAGTCCCAGGGGTTAGAGTCCCAGGGGTTAGAGTCCCAGGGGTTAGAGTCCCAGGGGTTAGAGTCCCAGGGGTTAGAGTCCCAGGGGTTAGAGTCCCAGGGGTTAGAGTCCCAGGGGTTAGAGTCCCAGGGGTTAGAGTCCCAGGGGTTAGAGAGTCCCAGGGGTTAGAGAGTCCCAGGGGTTAGAGAGTCCCAGGGGTTAGAGAGTCCCAGGGGTTAGAGAGTCCCAGGGGTTAGAGAGTCCCAGGGGTTAGAGAGTCCCAGGGGTTAGAGAGTCCCAGGGGTTAGAGAGTCCCAGGGGTTAGAGAGTCCCAGGGGTTAGAGAGTCCCAGGGGTTAGAGAGTCCCAGGGGTTAGAGAGTCCCAGGGGTTAGAGAGTCCCAGGGGTTAGAGAGTCCCAGGGGTTAGAGAGTCCCAGGGGTTAGAGAGTCCCAGGGGTTAGAGAGTCCCAGGGGTTAGAGAGTCCCAGGGGTTAGAGAGTCCCAGGGGTTAGAGAGTCCCAGGGGTTAGAGAGTCCCAGGGGTTAGAGAGTCCCAGGGGTTAGAGAGTCCCAGGGGTTAGAGAGTCCCAGGGGTTAGAGAGTCCCAGGGGTTAGAGAGTCCCAGGGGTTAGAGAGTCCCAGGGGTTAGAGAGTCCCAGGGGTTAGAGAGTCCCAGGGGTTAGAGAGTCCCAGGGGTTAGAGAGTCCCAGGGGTTAGAGAGTCCCAGGGGTTAGAGAGTCCCAGGGGTTAGAGAGTCCCAGGGGTTAGAGAGTCCCAGGGGTTAGAGAGTCCCAGGGGTTAGAGAGTCCCAGGGGTTAGAGAGTCCCAGGGGTTAGAGAGTCCCAGGGGTTAGAGAGTCCCAGGGGTTAGAGAGTCCCAGGGGTTAGAGAGTCCCAGGGGTTAGAGAGTCCCAGGGGTTAGAGAGTCCCAGGGGTTAGAGAGTCCCAGGGGTTAGAGAGTCCCAGGGGTTAGAGAGTCCCAGGGGTTAGAGAGTCCCAGGGGTTAGAGAGTCCCAGGGGTTAGAGAGTCCCAGGGGTTAGAGAGTCCCAGGGGTTAGAGAGTCCCAGGGGTTAGAGAGTCCCAGGGGTTAGAGAGTCCCAGGGGTTAGAGAGTCCCAGGGGTTAGAGAGTCCCAGGGGTTAGAGAGTCCCAGGGGTTAGAGAGTCCCAGGGGTTAGAGAGTCCCAGGGGTTAGAGAGTCCCAGGGGTTAGAGAGTCCCAGGGGTTAGAGAGTCCCAGGGGTTAGAGAGTCCCAGGGGTTAGAGAGTCCCAGGGGTTAGAGAGTCCCAGGGGTTAGAGAGTCCCAGGGGTTAGAGAGTCCCAGGGGTTAGAGAGTCCCAGGGGTTAGAGAGTCCCAGGGGTTAGAGAGTCCCAGGGGTTAGAGAGTCCCAGGGGTTAGAGAGTCCCAGGGGTTAGAGAGTCCCAGGGGTTAGAGAGTCCCAGGGGTTAGAGAGTCCCAGGGGTTAGAGAGTCCCAGGGGTTAGAGAGTCCCAGGGGTTAGAGAGTCCCAGGGGTTAGAGAGTCCCAGGGGTTAGAGAGTCCCAGGGGTTAGAGAGTCCCAGGGGTTAGAGAGTCCCAGGGGTTAGAGAGTCCCAGGGGTTAGAGAGTCCCAGGGGTTAGAGAGTCCCAGGGGTTAGAGAGTCCCAGGGGTTAGAGAGTCCCAGGGGTTAGAGAGTCCCAGGGGTTAGAGAGTCCCAGGGGTTAGAGAGTCCCAGGGGTTAGAGAGTCCCAGGGGTTAGAGAGTCCCAGGGGTTAGAGAGTCCCAGGGGTTAGAGAGTCCCAGGGGTTAGAGAGTCCCAGGGGTTAGAGAGTCCCAGGGGTTAGAGAGTCCCAGGGGTTAGAGAGTCCCAGGGGTTAGAGAGTCCCAGGGGTTAGAGAGTCCCAGGGGTTAGAGAGTCCCAGGGGTTAGAGAGTCCCAGGGGTTAGAGAGTCCCAGGGGTTAGAGAGTCCCAGGGGTTAGAGAGTCCCAGGGGTTAGAGAGTCCCAGGGGTTAGAGAGTCCCAGGGGTTAGAGAGTCCCAGGGGTTAGAGAGTCCCAGGGGTTAGAGAGTCCCAGGGGTTAGAGAGTCCCAGGGGTTAGAGAGTCCCAGGGGTTAGAGAGTCCCAGGGGTTAGAGAGTCCCAGGGGTTAGAGAGTCCCAGGGGTTAGAGAGTCCCAGGGGTTAGAGAGTCCCAGGGGTTAGAGAGTCCCAGGGGTTAGAGAGTCCCAGGGGTTAGAGAGTCCCAGGGGTTAGAGAGTCCCAGGGGTTAGAGAGTCCCAGGGGTTAGAGAGTCCCAGGGGTTAGAGAGTCCCAGGGGTTAGAGAGTCCCAGGGGTTAGAGAGTCCCAGGGGTTAGAGAGTCCCAGGGGTTAGAGAGTCCCAGGGGTTAGAGAGTCCCAGGGGTTAGAGAGTCCCAGGGGTTAGAGAGTCCCAGGGGTTAGAGAGTCCCAGGGGTTAGAGAGTCCCAGGGGTTAGAGAGTCCCAGGGGTTAGAGAGTCCCAGGGGTTAGAGAGTCCCAGGGGTTAGAGAGTCCCAGGGGTTAGAGAGTCCCAGGGGTTAGAGAGTCCCAGGGGTTAGAGAGTCCCAGGGGTTAGAGAGTCCCAGGGGTTAGAGAGTCCCAGGGGTTAGAGAGTCCCAGGGGTTAGAGAGTCCCAGGGGTTAGAGAGTCCCAGGGGTTAGAGAGTCCCAGGGGTTAGAGAGTCCCAGGGGTTAGAGAGTCCCAGGGGTTAGAGAGTCCCAGGGGTTAGAGAGTCCCAGGGGTTAGAGAGTCCCAGGGGTTAGAGAGTCCCAGGGGTTAGAGAGTCCCAGGGGTTAGAGAGTCCCAGGGGTTAGAGAGTCCCAGGGGTTAGAGAGTCCCAGGGGTTAGAGAGTCCCAGGGGTTAGAGAGTCCCAGGGGTTAGAGAGTCCCAGGGGTTAGAGAGTCCCAGGGGTTAGAGAGTCCCAGGGGTTAGAGAGTCCCAGGGGTTAGAGAGTCCCAGGGGTTAGAGAGTCCCAGGGGTTAGAGAGTCCCAGGGGTTAGAGAGTCCCAGGGGTTAGAGAGTCCCAGGGGTTAGAGAGTCCCAGGGGTTAGAGAGTCCCAGGGGTTAGAGAGTCCCAGGGGTTAGAGAGTCCCAGGGGTTAGAGAGTCCCAGGGGTTAGAGAGTCCCAGGGGTTAGAGAGTCCCAGGGGTTAGAGAGTCCCAGGGGTTAGAGAGTCCCAGGGGTTAGAGAGTCCCAGGGGTTAGAGAGTCCCAGGGGTTAGAGAGTCCCAGGGGTTAGAGAGTCCCAGGGGTTAGAGAGTCCCAGGGGTTAGAGAGTCCCAGGGGTTAGAGAGTCCCAGGGGTTAGAGAGTCCCAGGGGTTAGAGAGTCCCAGGGGTTAGAGAGTCCCAGGGGTTAGAGAGTCCCAGGGGTTAGAGAGTCCCAGGGGTTAGAGAGTCCCAGGGGTTAGAGAGTCCCAGGGGTTAGAGAGTCCCAGGGGTTAGAGAGTCCCAGGGGTTAGAGAGTCCCAGGGGTTAGAGAGTCCCAGGGGTTAGAGAGTCCCAGGGGTTAGAGAGTCCCAGGGGTTAGAGAGTCCCAGGGGTTAGAGAGTCCCAGGGGTTAGAGAGTCCCAGGGGTTAGAGAGTCCCAGGGGTTAGAGAGTCCCAGGGGTTAGAGAGTCCCAGGGGTTAGAGAGTCCCAGGGGTTAGAGAGTCCCAGGGGTTAGAGAGTCCCAGGGGTTAGAGAGTCCCAGGGGTTAGAGAGTCCCAGGGGTTAGAGAGTCCCAGGGGTTAGAGAGTCCCAGGGGTTAGAGAGTCCCAGGGGTTAGAGAGTCCCAGGGGTTAGAGAGTCCCAGGGGTTAGAGAGTCCCAGGGGTTAGAGAGTCCCAGGGGTTAGAGAGTCCCAGGGGTTAGAGAGTCCCAGGGGTTAGAGAGTCCCAGGGGTTAGAGAGTCCCAGGGGTTAGAGAGTCCCAGGGGTTAGAGAGTCCCAGGGGTTAGAGAGTCCCAGGGGTTAGAGAGTCCCAGGGGTTAGAGAGTCCCAGGGGTTAGAGAGTCCCAGGGGTTAGAGAGTCCCAGGGGTTAGAGAGTCCCAGGGGTTAGAGAGTCCCAGGGGTTAGAGAGTCCCAGGGGTTAGAGAGTCCCAGGGGTTAGAGAGTCCCAGGGGTTAGAGAGTCCCAGGGGTTAGAGAGTCCCAGGGGTTAGAGAGTCCCAGGGGTTAGAGAGTCCCAGGGGTTAGAGAGTCCCAGGGGTTAGAGAGTCCCAGGGGTTAGAGAGTCCCAGGGGTTAGAGAGTCCCAGGGGTTAGAGAGTCCCAGGGGTTAGAGAGTCCCAGGGGTTAGAGAGTCCCAGGGGTTAGAGAGTCCCAGGGGTTAGAGAGTCCCAGGGGTTAGAGAGTCCCAGGGGTTAGAGAGTCCCAGGGGTTAGAGAGTCCCAGGGGTTAGAGAGTCCCAGGGGTTAGAGAGTCCCAGGGGTTAGAGAGTCCCAGGGGTTAGAGAGTCCCAGGGGTTAGAGAGTCCCAGGGGTTAGAGAGTCCCAGGGGTTAGAGAGTCCCAGGGGTTAGAGAGTCCCAGGGGTTAGAGAGTCCCAGGGGTTAGAGAGTCCCAGGGGTTAGAGAGTCCCAGGGGTTAGAGAGTCCCAGGGGTTAGAGAGTCCCAGGGGTTAGAGAGTCCCAGGGGTTAGAGAGTCCCAGGGGTTAGAGAGTCCCAGGGGTTAGAGAGTCCCAGGGGTTAGAGAGTCCCAGGGGTTAGAGAGTCCCAGGGGTTAGAGAGTCCCAGGGGTTAGAGAGTCCCAGGGGTTAGAGAGTCCCAGGGGTTAGAGAGTCCCAGGGGTTAGAGAGTCCCAGGGGTTAGAGAGTCCCAGGGGTTAGAGAGTCCCAGGGGTTAGAGAGTCCCAGGGGTTAGAGAGTCCCAGGGGTTAGAGAGTCCCAGGGGTTAGAGAGTCCCAGGGGTTAGAGAGTCCCAGGGGTTAGAGAGTCCCAGGGGTTAGAGAGTCCCAGGGGTTAGAGAGTCCCAGGGGTTAGAGAGTCCCAGGGGTTAGAGAGTCCCAGGGGTTAGAGAGTCCCAGGGGTTAGAGAGTCCCAGGGGTTAGAGAGTCCCAGGGGTTAGAGAGTCCCAGGGGTTAGAGAGTCCCAGGGGTTAGAGAGTCCCAGGGGTTAGAGAGTCCCAGGGGTTAGAGAGTCCCAGGGGTTAGAGAGTCCCAGGGGTTAGAGAGTCCCAGGGGTTAGAGAGTCCCAGGGGTTAGAGAGTCCCAGGGGTTAGAGAGTCCCAGGGGTTAGAGAGTCCCAGGGGTTAGAGAGTCCCAGGGGTTAGAGAGTCCCAGGGGTTAGAGAGTCCCAGGGGTTAGAGAGTCCCAGGGGTTAGAGAGTCCCAGGGGTTAGAGAGTCCCAGGGGTTAGAGAGTCCCAGGGGTTAGAGAGTCCCAGGGGTTAGAGAGTCCCAGGGGTTAGAGAGTCCCAGGGGTTAGAGAGTCCCAGGGGTTAGAGAGTCCCAGGGGTTAGAGAGTCCCAGGGGTTAGAGAGTCCCAGGGGTTAGAGAGTCCCAGGGGTTAGAGAGTCCCAGGGGTTAGAGAGTCCCAGGGGTTAGAGAGTCCCAGGGGTTAGAGAGTCCCAGGGGTTAGAGAGTCCCAGGGGTTAGAGAGTCCCAGGGGTTAGAGAGTCCCAGGGGTTAGAGAGTCCCAGGGGTTAGAGAGTCCCAGGGGTTAGAGAGTCCCAGGGGTTAGAGAGTCCCAGGGGTTAGAGAGTCCCAGGGGTTAGAGAGTCCCAGGGGTTAGAGAGTCCCAGGGGTTAGAGAGTCCCAGGGGTTAGAGAGTCCCAGGGGTTAGAGAGTCCCAGGGGTTAGAGAGTCCCAGGGGTTAGAGAGTCCCAGGGGTTAGAGAGTCCCAGGGGTTAGAGAGTCCCAGGGGTTAGAGAGTCCCAGGGGTTAGAGAGTCCCAGGGGTTAGAGAGTCCCAGGGGTTAGAGAGTCCCAGGGGTTAGAGAGTCCCAGGGGTTAGAGAGTCCCAGGGGTTAGAGAGTCCCAGGGGTTAGAGAGTCCCAGGGGTTAGAGAGTCCCAGGGGTTAGAGAGTCCCAGGGGTTAGAGAGTCCCAGGGGTTAGAGAGTCCCAGGGGTTAGAGAGTCCCAGGGGTTAGAGAGTCCCAGGGGTTAGAGAGTCCCAGGGGTTAGAGAGTCCCAGGGGTTAGAGAGTCCCAGGGGTTAGAGAGTCCCAGGGGTTAGAGAGTCCCAGGGGTTAGAGAGTCCCAGGGGTTAGAGAGTCCCAGGGGTTAGAGAGTCCCAGGGGTTAGAGAGTCCCAGGGGTTAGAGAGTCCCAGGGGTTAGAGAGTCCCAGGGGTTAGAGAGTCCCAGGGGTTAGAGAGTCCCAGGGGTTAGAGAGTCCCAGGGGTTAGAGAGTCCCAGGGGTTAGAGAGTCCCAGGGGTTAGAGAGTCCCAGGGGTTAGAGAGTCCCAGGGGTTAGAGAGTCCCAGGGGTTAGAGAGTCCCAGGGGTTAGAGAGTCCCAGGGGTTAGAGAGTCCCAGGGGTTAGAGAGTCCCAGGGGTTAGAGAGTCCCAGGGGTTAGAGAGTCCCAGGGGTTAGAGAGTCCCAGGGGTTAGAGAGTCCCAGGGGTTAGAGAGTCCCAGGGGTTAGAGAGTCCCAGGGGTTAGAGAGTCCCAGGGGTTAGAGAGTCCCAGGGGTTAGAGAGTCCCAGGGGTTAGAGAGTCCCAGGGGTTAGAGAGTCCCAGGGGTTAGAGAGTCCCAGGGGTTAGAGAGTCCCAGGGGTTAGAGAGTCCCAGGGGTTAGAGAGTCCCAGGGGTTAGAGAGTCCCAGGGGTTAGAGAGTCCCAGGGGTTAGAGAGTCCCAGGGGTTAGAGAGTCCCAGGGGTTAGAGAGTCCCAGGGGTTAGAGAGTCCCAGGGGTTAGAGAGTCCCAGGGGTTAGAGAGTCCCAGGGGTTAGAGAGTCCCAGGGGTTAGAGAGTCCCAGGGGTTAGAGAGTCCCAGGGGTTAGAGAGTCCCAGGGGTTAGAGAGTCCCAGGGGTTAGAGAGTCCCAGGGGTTAGAGAGTCCCAGGGGTTAGAGAGTCCCAGGGGTTAGAGAGTCCCAGGGGTTAGAGAGTCCCAGGGGTTAGAGAGTCCCAGGGGTTAGAGAGTCCCAGGGGTTAGAGAGTCCCAGGGGTTAGAGAGTCCCAGGGGTTAGAGAGTCCCAGGGGTTAGAGAGTCCCAGGGGTTAGAGAGTCCCAGGGGTTAGAGAGTCCCAGGGGTTAGAGAGTCCCAGGGGTTAGAGAGTCCCAGGGGTTAGAGAGTCCCAGGGGTTAGAGAGTCCCAGGGGTTAGAGAGTCCCAGGGGTTAGAGAGTCCCAGGGGTTAGAGAGTCCCAGGGGTTAGAGAGTCCCAGGGGTTAGAGAGTCCCAGGGGTTAGAGAGTCCCAGGGGTTAGAGAGTCCCAGGGGTTAGAGAGTCCCAGGGGTTAGGGTTAGGTTAGGGTTAGAGTGTAGGTTAGAGTTAGGGTTAGGTTAGGGTTAGGGTTAGAGTTAGGGTTAGGGTTAGGGTTAGGGTTAGGGTTAGAGTTAGGGTTAGGGTTAGAGTAGGTTAGGGTTAGGGTTAGGGTTAGGGTTAGGGTTAGGGTTAGAGGGTTAGAGTAGGTTAGGTTTTTTGAGTATATTACAACAGCCCATCCCCCTTCTGGTTTTTCAAAAGGGTTCCGGGACTGAGGAAAGGCACTGGCCGACGCTTGTCTGACTACCTTGACGGGTTAAACTTCAGGACCATGGGGGGAGAAAATTGTCTCCCCTTGTGGGTATCAAATCACCAGGTTTCTGTGATTCCACCAATGGATCGAGTATGGACCCCATTACACTTGGACAAGGGCCCCACTCGATCCCATAGATCTGTCTCAGCTTAAAACCAAAATCTCGGCTTAAAACCTGGGTTACTATGGGTAAGTTAGAGCAAACCACGATGCTGACGGTTTTCCTACAAAATGAAAAATACCTGACTGTGTACCCATCACCTGATTACTCTAGCTAGAGCTTTCCCCTAGAAAAGGTGTAAACTTCGATCTAGCAAATCGAAAATATTTCACGAATTCCTTTCGCTGACTGTGTGTATCTACCACAGGGTTACTCTGGTTAGGCCTTTAGAGTAAGAGTAGGTGTGATCTTAACTTCCTTCAGTATTACTCGATGAGGTGAAAAAACGAATCCTGTTCGTACAAACCCCCTATGGTTAATTTTTTAGAGCCTCCCTTGTATTTTACCAATTCCAATCTCCTATTCCTTCAAACTTGCGTGAGAAGGAGATATTCCAGACACTCTCATCAGTAGTGTACCCCAGGCTCATTGGGTGTTTCGACTCTTTAAACACTAGACACCCTCCTCCGAGGCGGCCTGCCCTGGATGATCAGTCCAGGACTGAGTGTCTTTCATGGCCAATTACTAATCGAGTTGGGTCAGATCCTCAAGGCCACAATTGGGCTGAGTTCTGATTAAGACGACTTTACCGATATTGGTAATCTATTCACGGAATTTATTCCTTTTTAACGGAAACCCACAATCCCATGTGTATCGAGACTAGCGGACGCAAAATTCGTTTTTTTACGAAATTGGTGACTGTTATACCGGTATGACTAATGAAACATCTTTGTTCCTATCCAGAAATTCACCACGGGACCACCTCCCGGACTAACGAAAACCAACCGAATCTGGTAACTATTTTAGTCCTTGATTAACCGATATTCGGCCAACAACTGAATCCACAGAACAGCTTTAACAAATACACATCTTCTGACTGTCCCTTAGACTCCCACAGAGACTTCCAATGGGACGGGCGTCTGAACTGGCGGATGCGGAGCATCAAGCTTCTACCAGTTCTTCCCCCTCGAGGCCAACGCATACCAAACAGACATCATCCCATTACAGGACAACCGTTGGATGCATTGACCTCTAAATTGGAGCTCTAAGGTGAGAGAAACTATCCCCTTACTATGCTCGAAGACGAAAATTTTGTCAGTGTGCCAGCATGTTGTTGCAGGATGTACTGTTGCATGAGAGGTGCTGGTCACCCATAGAAGACTGGGCTCCAATTAAGGTCTGTTAGCCCCAGACCACCTTCCCTGCGTGCTGTCCAAGTGGACCCAGGGGGGCTGGATACTTACCGCCTTCCCAAGCAACCCTTCGTTAACACCGCAAGGTATCCAGGTTACTCGAGAAAAGCCTGCGGGAAACGGTCTCTTCCTCTGGGCCCTTTGTCAGCCCTGCTGACTTAACCCAAAGAGTCTTGCCCAGGAAGTCCCCAAATAGCAACAGTGTTGCCAGGTCCTTCTAATTCCATAGTCAAGACCCCTTGTATCCACTCTATAATCGAAAGTCGAGACTGGCGGATGCACATTTCTGTGCACCAAGCTTCTACCAGCTTCTACCCTCGAGAGCAGAAAGGACTGAATAGATTAATCCTTACCAAAAGATCAATCATCAGCCGCGGATGCCACCAGATGGCGTATTCCCAATACCTATATTTTCAGTGTAACTACCTCCATCGTGGTAACCAAAATTTTTTTAATTTTTTTCTTTTTGTTTTTTTCGCATAAGAACTAGAATGCCCAATCCACCGGTGTTTTATCCGAAAATAATTATCCATACAGCTTTTATTCATAAAGCATTAGAACACTTCCTAGGCTTAATATGGGTAGGTTTTAAAGCAGGAGTCGGTGTGGGCGGAGTTTCAAAGTGCCCAATCCAAATTAAAACGCCACACCAACAGGTGTATTATTCATAGGGCTACTAATGGTAGGTTTAGGGCAGGAGTTGGTGTAGGCATAGCTTCGAAGTGCCCCATCAAAGTGCCCAATGTAATTCATTTAGAAAAGTACTACATCACCAGGTGTATTATTCATAGGGCTACTAATGGTAGGTTTAGGGCAGGAGTTGGTGTAGGCATAGTTTCGAAGTGCCCACTCAAAGTGCCCAATGTAATTCATTTAGAAAAGTACTACATCACCAGGTGTATTATTCATAGGGCTACTGATGGTAGGTTTAGGGCCAGAATTGGTGTAGGCGTAGATTCAAAGTGCCCCATCCAATGTATTAAAATTAAAATTCCACACCAACCGGTGTATTATTCACAGGGCTACTAATGGTAGGTTTAGGGCAGGAGTTGGTGTAGGCGTAGATTCGAAGTGCCCAATCAAAGTGCCCCATGCAATTCATTTAGAAAAGTGTTACATCAGCAGGTGTATTATTCATAGGGCTACTGATGGTAGGTTTAGGGCAGGAGTTGGTGTAGGCGTAGATTCGAAGTGCCCAATCAAAGTGCCCAATGCAATTCATTTAGAAAAGTGTTACATCAGCAGGTGAATTATCCATAGGGCTACTGATGGTAGGTTTAGGGCAGGAGTTGGTGTAGGCGTAGATTCGAAGTGCCCAATCAAGGTGCCCAATGCAATTCATTTAGAAAAGTGTTACATCAGCAGGTGTATTATTCATAGGGCTACTGATGGTAGGTTTAGGGCAGGAGTTGGTGTAGGCGTAGATTCGAAGTGCCCAATCAAAGTGCCCAATGCAATTCATTTAGAAAAGTGTTACATCAGCAGGTGTATTATTCATAGGGCTACTGATGGTAGGTTTAGGGCAGGAGTTGGTGTAGGCGTAGATTCGAAGTGCCCAATCAAAGTGCCCAATGCAATTCATTTAGAAAAGTGTTACATCAGCAGGTGTATTATTCATAGGGCTACTGATGGTAGGTTTAGGGCAGGAGTTGTTGTAGGCATAGATTCGAAGTGCCCAATCAAAGTGCCCAATGTAATTCATTTAGAAAAGTACTACATCACCAGGTGTATTATTCATAGGGCTACTGATGGTAGGTTTAGGGCAGGAGTTGGTGTAGGCGTAGATTCGAAGTGCCCAATCAAAGTGCCCAATGCAATTCATTTAGAAAAGTGTTACATCAGCAGGTGAATTATCCATAGGGCTACTGATGGTAGGTTTAGGGCAGGAGTTGGTGTAGGCGTAGATTCGAAGTGCCCAATCAAAGTGCCCAATGCAATTCATTTAGAAAAGTGTTACATCAACAGGTGTATTATTCATAGGGCTACTGATGGTAGGTTTAGGGCAGGAGTTGGTGTAGGCGTAGATTCGAAGTGCCCAATCAAAGTGCCCAATGCAATTCATTTAGAAAAGTGTTACATCAGCAGGTGTATTATTCATAGGGCTACTGATGGTAGGTTTAGGGCAAGAGTCGATGTAGGCGTAGTTTTCAAAGGGGCTCAGATTGAGAAGTGATTTCTGGAGTCATGTTTTCACAGAATCTTTCTCTATCATCATATACTGCCCCTTTATTCAAGTACCTTAACCTGAAAAACTCCCAGACTACAGATAAAGCTTGAAGAAAGAAGAAGAAGAAGAATACTTTACCGTTGAAGATGAACCAGAAGATGCTGAACCTGTTTAGGAACAACACCTCCCTAAGGGCCGGCTTAGGCCCGTATTCATCCTCCTCGCCCGGCCCCTTCCCTGACCCAGTGAGTCAGAGGGGGGCCGGAGAGGGTGCTTCGTGCTTATCAGAAGATGATGATGATGATGATGATACTGATGATGATGATGATGAAGATGAAAATTGAAGAATGAAGACTAAAGGTTGAAGATTTGAAGATTGAAAGATTGAAGATGAACCAGAAGATGCTGAACCTGTTTAGGAACAACACCTCCCTAAGGGCCGGCTTAGGCCGTATTCATCCTCCTCGTCCGGCCCCTTACCCCGACCCAATGAGTCGGAGGGAGCCGGAGAGGGTGCTTTGTGACTACCATAGAGAAGATGATGATGATGATGATGATGATGATGATGATGATGATGTCTGATAATGATAAGGATGAAGATGCTGAAGATAAAAATTGACGAATGAAGAATATTTTCAAAGTCGAAGATGAACCAGAAGATGCTGGACCCTGTCTTAGGAACAACCACCCTCCCTAAGGGCGGCTTAGGCCCGTATTCATCCTCCTCGTCCGGCCCCTTACCCCGACCCCAATGAGTCGGAGGGGGGCCGGAGAGGTGTTTTGTGCTTTCCTCCACCCATCCGATAGCTCCGAATCCTCCATCCGGCTGTCCAGTTTATCTTGTATTCCTAATCTCCCTTCTCTCATTGAGACCCTTTGGAGTCCAGGTATTTAATTTTTCAATCCAAATAAATTCTTTACACAACCTCTGTCCTTAAGGTCCATCTTGGTTATGCTCCAACCTCTTACTCTCAGCTTATTCAATCCATGCCACCTGAAGTGCTCAATCAGTGCCCGCCTACTGGCATTCACCATTCCCTTTCGGATCACATATCTATGCTGATATAAACGGGTCCTGATAGCATTCTTTGTCTGACCCACATATTTCTTACCACACCGGTTACATTGAATCACATAAATACAGTTCTTTGTTTTTAAAGAAATCCTCGGGAGAAAGAACGCTCTAGATTGACCGCATGCCTTAATGACCCGAGGTCTATGCACTGCTGGCGGTTTCCCTCCCTTTTGCCTAGGAAGGCGGCTATGGACCAACAAATCTCGCAGGTTCGTATTCCTTTTTGTAGGCTGCCAGGAGCGTAATATCCTGTCCTTCTGGTATATCTCCCCAATGTCTCCTCGAGTTATTCCTAATCTCCCTATTTAGTCTGACCGCTTCCGGAGCGTATGGAAAAATCGCCGGAACTAGAACCTTTCCTTCTCCCCGAGGGTCTAGGCTCTGGGTTCGCCTGCAACCTACGATGTTCCTTATAAATGCCTCTAAGCCGTGATCTAGAGTAACCCCTGGCCCGAAGCGCCCGAAATAGCGTGCATTTAGCTTCTGAAAATCCTCCTCCCTTGAACAAATTCTCCTGAATCTGAGGAGCTGTGATAGCACTATTCCCCTGAATGTATGTCTCGGATGGATAACTCCGATGGTGTAACAGGGCATGGGTGTCTGTCTCTTTGAAGAACATCTTGAAATCCAACCGACCCGTAGTACCAAAATCCCCGGTCCTTTAAATACCATTGTATCCAGAAATTCAATAGCCTGGTCCTTAACCACCCGCCTGTACCTAATTGAGGCGTGATGTGTATTTAATATTCCAAAAAAGACTTCAAAGTCCTGTCGACTATAACTCACACACACCCCAGACGTCATCCAAAAACCGAAAATACGATAAGGGAACCTTTCTACACTTGGGAAAAACTGTCTCTTCCCATTGGGCCATGTATATATTTGCATACGCTGGTGCAAACCTTTTCCCCATGCTGTCCCTTAATCTGGAGATAAAATTCCCCTTCGAACTCAAAATCGTTACAAGTCAAGCTTAATTCTAGAAGCTCCAAGATCTCCTCTTCAGGCCTCGAGATATCCGGGTATCGGGCAAAACAATCCCGTACTGCCTTCAATCCCAAAGGCGTCTCAATGTTGGTATAAAGACTCTCCACATCAACGAAAACAGAAATGCCCCTGGCGGCACTCTCAGACCCTTTACTTTCTCCAAAAAGTCATAAGTGTCCCTAATATAACTCGAATGTTTAGTCGACAAGGGATTCAAATGAAAATCAATAAATTCTGCAATCCTATGACTTTCACTGCCACAATCCGACACTATCGGACGCCCCGGGGGCATGAAAGGATTAGGGCCATTTCTCCCTAGGCTTGTGAACTTTTGGCAATAAATAAAACCGTCTAGGCCTAGGTGCAGTTTCCCCCCCCAGA